>NC_056744.1:1079947858-1080110358 GCF_019279795.1 Protopterus annectens | reverse complement strand
CAGTAAACCTCCCAAATCCCACTCAGACATGGATGTCCACTGCCTTATCCATAGCTGGTTCTGCAGGACCTGGGTTGCTATTCACTTCCAGATCACCTTGACAGTAGTCAGGGATCTGCATTCTGTTCCAAAGCTTGCAAAGCAATCTTAAAGAAAGAAATTACTAAGGCAAATGGCTGCCTGTTTTTTTTTTTTTTTTTTTTATATATATAAACTACAGATTCCTCAAACTGGAATAAAAACAGCACTGTAAAATAAAAGTGTTTTGATTTTGGGCTTACCACAGCTCACAGAAATCACAGGATACAGGTAGTTAAAGGAATCCATTCTTTCTGTACCTGAACTCTCTGTTCCATCCCATAGTCAACAGTCCTTCAAATTGGTGATAAAATAGCATTATGCTAACCTTCTAAAAAGTTAATCACCAAACTGTGGACATAGTAGTTGCACTGGATTATGTAACTTGCATAAAATGGAACTGGTCTATGGTACTCAACTGTACTGTAGTTTAAAACCATTTGCTTTTGCAAACTTAGAAATATTCACATTAATGAAGTAATTTGCGCACGAATACCTTTACTCTTGACAACCCGTTTCATTGAGTTACTGGCAGGGCCATAAGTAATAATTCCCACCAATAATGTCACTGCTAGGAAATCAAAACGTATGTCATGATGAAAATAACTCCTTTACTAACAGTACAGTATATCAAAGTTTTATTGATTTCTTATGCAGAAAGGAAATATGCTGCTGCCTAACCTGTTCATTATTACAGAAATCCTAAATCCGGTGTTTATACGTTTTGAATGTAAAATATATAACAATGATATTCCATTTCTGGATGTGCATATTATGAAAACTTACTGAATACTCTCTATATGAGACCTGCTAATTTTGTTGTTTTATTAAATGTCAGTAAGAGCCACACTAGGTATATTAAAGTGAATATACCTGGAAGGCAGTCTGTTTAAGTGGCTACAAGGGCTGCTTTCAACTACAGCAGGTCAAAACCAACAAGGCAAGCTATTCATTAAGAATTTGATCTATGCTACAATAATGAAGAAATTGCTAGGCATGAATGCAAGACAAGAGGTTTAGATTTACATAGTAAGGAATTAGAAACTGTATGGAATATCAAAAGCAAAAGTAATTAGATTTATTGTTACACATTCACCCAACCACTGGGATATTAGACAGTTGCGAGAAGGGGTATAGTTTTGGAAGATGGACCTACTTTTTTTGCAGGAGGCTGCACACCTTATTATGGGGCACTGTCTCCACATTGCCTACCTCTATATACTGCCTCAGACTTCACTGCACCTTAGAGTAAGGGGGGGGGGGGACTTTAAAAAATTTTGACTTCTGAAACTATATCTGTTCACAACTGCCATTTTTGCAAATAAGACAAGAACCCAGCTGGGGCACACTTAAAAATGCTAGTGTGATAGGTGCACTTGTGGTATATAGTGGTCATCAGTCACATGCATATATACAGCCTACAGAAGACAAATGTAACAAAGTCTGTCCAGCCAATGCAGACAGCAGCCTGGAGAAGCCTACCCCCCCCCACAAATCGCCATACCAACTTTCTACAGTCCTCCCCTGAAGCAGAGCTATCCTATCCTTTCTTAACGAATAGTGGTTTTACAATCTTCCAGTCTTTCGGTGAATACTTCCATATGCCCAGTCTAAACCTGGTGCCCACAGTTTGAAAAGAAGAAGGAATTAGCAGGAATAGGGGTTAACTGCATACCCATGTATATTCCCTTTAAAGCCTTCACTGTGCTCCCTACAATTCATCTCCCCTCTCTTTGGCTGGAGGGGAGAGGAGGGGAGAGGACCCCCGAGGAATGCTGAGTACATTCAGCTGTACAAATTTAACACCCCCACAGAAGTCTGCATGACACTGACTAGAAGGCCAGGGTTTTGATTCTATCAAAGCATCTAAGGGTACTGAGCCCCAAGATCATTTTGGTAAAGAAACTCTAAGTTAGAATGCCTTAGGTGCTTAATGAGTTACATACAAATATTTCAGAGGCATGCAATAAAGCACATCCAGCCTGACAATACAGCAAAACAAGCAACCGCATAAAAGTGTCCAATTTAAAAAAAAAAAAATCTGAACTTGTGCGTAATATAATCTGGTAGTCTAAAACTGGTGTCATCTACTTTTTCAAAGAACAAATTAATACATCTCTCATTCCTACATAATATAATGTACACGTTGTTTAATGCTTCTCTACTACTACTTGACAATCCCAAGCATTCAGAGTTAGTCTTCTCTCTAAATGCCCTGTACACAATAAGTTATCTTCTTAAATATCTATACAAGACACTGTACACGTTCAAATTCTTTAATCTTTCACAGTAATTTAAATTTAGACATCCTTATATTTCTACTCTACTCTATTTAATTTACTCATTCTAGTTTTCTTACAAGGTTCCCATATTTTTACTCCATACTATTCTTGTTTGAGGTCAATGCAACTTACAAACAACAATTTATTCATTTCTGTTTTCCTAGACTTTAAAAAATAATTTTTACAACCCACAGTTATCATTAACCAACTGGCTGATATGATCAGAAAACCTCAAAGCTTAATCTAATCAGATACAGAGGTCCTTAAATGAATCCACAGTTTCAATCACTGCATGCTGTATATTCACTCTTCAGTCCACTCTCTATATATCAGCACAGTATGCTGCTCTGCCCAAATGGTCAATTTAATCAAGTTGTTTTGCACATATACTCTACCCATAATATATATAATCAATTTTCCCATTTTCAAGTCATCTGCATACAAACTGTAGAACTCCACACATGAAAAAAAAATAGCTCAGAAAGATGCAACCTAAACAAGTATGGGCCAAGGAAAGAGCCCTTTGGAACACCCTAACTGTAATCTACAATTTTAGCTGTCCAACTGCTATACAATACTTGTTATGTCATATATGACAGGCAGCTATCCATCATAGCAAAATTACAACACCCAGTTGTACTAAATTTATAGACCACTGTTTTGTGTATGACCTTATAAAAGACTGAAGATCCATCACCACACAGTTTTTTTTTATTTACAGCCATTTTATTACTATAGATCATCCTTTTACAATGTAGGTGTAAACCTTTTTTCAACACATACAACATATAGGAGGAGATATACACACTAATCCCCACCTATCACAATGAACACAAAAATAATTCCCTCACATACTTTTTTAACCCAACAGCAGCCAATTCCCAGCCGTGGCGATCTAACTTTTGCTTCAACAAATGTTAGAAATATAAGAAATAAAACTGCTGAACTATATTCCTAGATTACACAACATAAGCCTGATGTTTTTGCTGTAACTGAAATTTGGCTTAAACCCAGCATAAACAACTCCGAAGTTATACCACCTGGCTGTAATACTATCCATAATGACTGTATAAAGAGGAAGGATGGCGGTACTGCTTTAATATTTCCCAATAGCTACCAAATTTCCCCTTACAGCAAATCAATACCAAAATTCAGTTCACCTGAGCTTCTTTATTGCTTTCCTCACAATAAACGGTACTCATGTGTTATCGCAACCAGATTTTTAACCACTCGATAATATGCAAGTAGCAATACCTCTTGACAGTTGTGCAGTTTCCAAGACAGTTTGTAGTTCATTTGGACAGAACAGACTAAATTAGTGTGAAATAGTCGTTTTTTTTAATAGTAAAAAATTTGAATTGATGTTATACAGAAACAACAGCCCAATTTCTCTTATTTCGCGGACAAGCACGATTCCGAGCTCGACAACTGGGTGTTTTGTAGGCTGTACACAGTTAACGTCAGTCTGCGAGTAATGTGTCTTTCAAATGATGGACACTCCGTAGGCAAAGTACCTACCCTTCTAACCTACACTCTTCAAAACCTCTATAAATAAGACAGCACACCATGGACAGAAGGTACAGTCCTGCCGATTTTTAAAGTGGTGCAATTCGTACTGTGATCTCGGAACAACTTCATCTTTAAGTGGAAAGGGGTGTGTGAAGTCTTAACTGCTATTCTGTCAATGTGGTAATGAGATACAGTAGTAAACTGAATACAGACACAAACACAAACGCAAAAATAATGGCTTGAAAAGTGCTGAGAAGCCACACGCAGTAATGACAATAGAAAACGCAGCCTACAGTTGTACTACGAAGCAGTTTGCAGACACAAAGCGGGGAGTTACGCTACTGAGGAAGAGGAATTTTGCTTTTGTTCCTCTTAATACATCTCATTACCACATTGACAGAATAGCAGTTAAGACTTCACACACCCCTTTCCACTTGAAGATGAAGATGTTCCGAGATCACACTACGAATTGCACCACTTTAAAAATCTGGTTGTGATAATACGCAAGTATTAATATACTGAATACAAATCCACAATCCAAATAAACTCAGTACGTGGCAAGCAGCTTCCATATACACAAGTCCCTTTAATTCTGTTGAAAAACTTGGTAAAACACTTTAAAAAATACCAGCAAATAAAAGCTAAATGGTTGGATGCTCCATCTGTTAATTTGACATCTTCAGAACTGCTAGCTACTAACACTGTAAGTTTAAAATAGGGTTTCAAAAAACACACACCCCTCAAAAATAACCAATCAAAACTAATATTCAAATAAGGATTACATACACCCTATTAAAAATCTACTAACAGTAATATAACCAATGATCACGATACATATAATAACCAATGAGAAAAACAACTTTGGCAATTCAACCAATGGTAGCAGTGACAAAAACTGAATACATAAACTCCATAGATTGCCACATACTGAGTTTATTTATAAACAAATATTTATTAATGTCCTTTATAACCCTCCTGGCGACAATGCAGCTGTACTGGAAAATATTCTACAATGGATACAATAACATTTCCACAAGAAAAAATATTACTAGGTGATGTGAATGTCAATTGGTTGGACATAAAAACTTCCCTACATCTAGCATGAAGTCATATCGGTTCACTCAACCCCCCACACATTAAAGCTGACATCAAATTCTCTATTAGACTGCTCACCACTGGCACCAGGGAAGGACGTACACTGGGAGGATAACAGGTACACACAGTATTTCCAGATGCAGCTCTCTGCATCAAGTGCAATTTCCCTTAAGAGCACACAGAGGCCACAGTCAGTCCGGGGCTGGTTTCTTCCTATTTCTCCAGATCCCCAATAAGACTCCCCACTGGCACAGCTATAGAGTTAAGATCTCAGCAGACTGGCCAAGCTAAGACCTCCACCACTATCTCTGTCCAAACAGTGCTTCATGTCCCTGCACAAGTAGGTGACACACACTCTTTGAGGTTTGATTTACACACACACACACACACACACACACACACACGGGAAAGGCTGGGACAGGTTTACTAGCTATACCCCCTTTTGCCCAGACTATAAGGTAGTTATCACTGCCCCAGCTAACTCCTTATCAACTACTTTAAGGCCCTTAACAAATGGTAGCCAATCTTACTGTGTAATATTAATATTAATACAAATGGCAAGTTTGACCAAGAGCAAGGCTGTTAGAGGAGTGGCCCACACCGTGTCACCAAATAAATATGCAAGTACTCTCAAAATTTAAATATCTCTACAAAGATCAGCCACAATGAAAGGTTTTAATATATTTAATAACACATAAAAGAACAAGACAATACTAAATATATATTCACAGTGACATCAGGGTTCAAAATCACAAGAAATATTTAAAACAACATGGCAGGCCAGTCTCAAATAAGAAAAATATCTAAACTACAGCTTTGCTATATTCCTGACTGTCGGTAAGAGAGTTATACTATTCTCTAGAAACTTATGTTATCAGCACAAGGCAGATGTGTGGTGAATGGTTCCTGCTATTGCCAGATCCACTAGAGAATACAGAATGCACTGTCTCTCAGAGTTTTCTCAAATTAATATCTCAACTATTATTGCTGTGATAGCTTGCAGAATGACATCATTTCTTGTCATCTGACTATCCCAGGTGAAACCCCCAACTGCTGGAAGCTGACAGTATTTGGCATCAACCTGTGAAAATACATAGGCCTCAGATCTTTGGCAGATGCTGGAAGTCATACAACAATTACATTCCTTCACATTTCAAGACTAGTAATTATTTCACCCTAAAGACAATACAGAAAGCTCCCTAGTTTTAGACATTGTGTCTCCTTGCTGCATTGAAACTGAAATATGCCATTTTTGTATTGCATAACCATAAAGTAATTTAATTTCAGCTATTTGTCTAAAGTTAACCTCCTGTATTCCAGTTTCCACTGTTAAAATATATACACTTAAACAGCTACAATAGTGCATGTACATTTCTGTTATATTCCGGTAGGGCACACTGTGGTTACATTTCAAAAAGCACTTTTCAAAAACCTTTTCAACACACACTTCTGTACCAGCAGTTTGATATACACCTGACATACTTGATATACACCTGACATACAGTTCTAATACATTTGCAACACAAGTATCTTATATGAATCATGTTGATATTCACAAATGGCATATAATTATTTAGAAAATTCCAGACAGCTGTGCTGGCAGTATCTCCTTTTGTGACACCTAGTATCAGAACCTAGCAAATACTCCATCACAGGTAAAATGTCATACTCTCTCAGTGATCACCTCCCAGTCTATATAACTGGAAGTCTGAGATGTCAAGTTAGACATCATATTTATAAAACATGTAAGCTTTCCAAGATTAACCCAGAAATGTTCATTTCTACACTATCATCTATTAACTGGATCTTCCTAAAATCCTCCCCTTAGATGATGCTGTAATTGAATTCAATATAACTTTTCTAAACATCATAAGCAGCCTTACACTTCCTAGAAGGAAGAGATTGAAAACAATGCATTTTATCTATCCAAAGAAAGTAGAATGCTAATGCAAGATAAAGAAAAATCATGGAAAGAATGGCAAAAATATAAAACACCTGAACATCTTGAAAAACTTCAGAATGCTTTGCAATCGTAATAAAAAGCAAATAAATGAAGACAAAAAATATAGTAATAACTTTCAGAATAACTAAATACAACCCTAAAATACTTTAGACTTACATTAAAGAAATCTTACATCCTGGCCAAAAATTCAACCCAAGCCCTTCTCTCAATAACTCACCATAACTCCCCAATCAAAACTACAATATCATTTTTTTTTTAGATAGTATAGCATCTTTAACCAAGGATTCCTCAACTTTTAATCCCAACCATGCCCAGCAGCCACATATCACCACATCCACTTCAAACCTGTTCCCACATCCTATATAAAACTAACAAACTTAAACCGTGCTCTTCTTCAGCTGATGACCTTCCAAGTGAGTACCTAAAAACAGCATTGCCTGTCCTGTCTCAATCCTTATAAATAGGTCAATCCAGAAACCCCATCTTCCCCCTCGCTGGAAAAAGTCAAACATTATCCCACTGTACAAAGGAGGAAATTCAACAGACATGAGTTTAGACCTATAACAATCTTATCTCCCCTCACCAAAATACTTGAAAAATGTAATTGCTATTCTATCTCCTGCAGGAAGAATTCCTAGCCCCTACTCAACAAGGTTTCTGTTTTTCCCATAGGACTAGCACTGACCTTCTAACCTATATAGAGCTCAATAAAGCTAGAGATAATGACAAACTAGTCTCTTAGTTGTTTCTAGACTTGTCTAAAGCCTTCTCCATAGTTTGTCACAGCAAACTTCTACTTTAAATGTCTGCAGTGGGTCTCTCTCAGCCAACCCTTCTGTCGTTCAAAAGCTACCTATCCAATAGGTATCAAGTCAATAAAATGGCACTCCACGCTCTCTCATTACCTCCCAGTCACCACCAGTGAACCACATCCTTGGTCCCCTCCTCTTTAACATTTTCACCAACACCCTCTATACTTTCACACAAAAGGCAAAACGAAGATGATTCCACTCTCATTTGTACATCTGACAACATAGTATACCTCCAAAAAATATTACTCAGGAAGATTTAACATCCACTGAAACATGGTTTCGTAACTCACGACTCATTCTCACCCCAAAAAAGACCAAACTACCTTTCCCCCCACATCCCTCTCTCATGAATATACAAAATTTAAAGTCCTGTCTCTTGATTATACAACCACTGAAGGTACATCTCATAGCAAACTATTAGGGGCAACAGTGGATGATAATCTTACATTCGACCTGCATATAGAAAGTTGCACAAGAAAAACTCATCTAAAGCTAGGCATACTTTACAGAGCTCAAAACTCTAACCAATCCAACTAAAACTACTGTTGCATTACTTATCTCCTCCCCATTCTTCTTCACGGTGCTCCCATCCTTACTAACCTCTAGGCTTCACAAAAATTAAAACTTGAACAATGCTATAACAAAGTTGATATATTTGCAGCACATGCTGTTTTCAGAACCCACCACTGTATTGCACTGAAAAGCCTAAACAGGTTAGAACTGCCATATCAACTAATATATACACAACTTCTTACCACCTATAAAGTTATCCAGCATCCATCTGCCTGTCCAGCACTTCCTTACTGCTAATGCTCTTCCCTGACTTTCTCTCTAAATATACCATAAGCCTGTTTTCCCTCACATCATACTGCAATTCTTATTTGTATTAGACTAACTTAACTATAATAAATTAATTAAACTGTCTAAATTTTCTCTAAATATTAAATGATTGTCATTTACCTTGTATTAATCATTAATGATTTTACATTATGTATAATTTGTTATAAATTATTTAAACTGCAAATGCTTTTGTTTTATTTTTGAAAATTCTAAAATTATTGTTCTTAAAATGTTTTGTAATAATTTGGAGCTTTCTCCCTGGGCCCCCACTGAAGATGGGCTTCTACCCAGTTGGACTTTCCCTGTAATCAAATGTCAATAAATAAATAAGTATACATGCTGACATATTAGTTTCAATTCCCAACCTTTCCAGTTCTGACAATTTATCAAAAATAACTTTCACCATTATTTTTCCACAACAAGAATCTACACTTAAGATTCTACATGATTCTGAGGGTCTACTGCACTCCTGAGGAATACGTTCATATTTAAAAGACCTAGTGAATTACAGACATAATGGTACTACAACTTCATGCTTGAAGTACTCTCAGGTCATTGTTAGTAATTTCACCTCCTCCCAGTGCCTTGCTTGGGTCCAGTTTACATAATACCTTTTCAATATAGTCTAATTTAATTTCAGCATTTGAAGTTACTTGGATTTTACTAGAAAAAGTTATCTCCCCCCTTAAACAGACCAACTTTTGTGCAAAAGATGGTACAAATATATCTACAATATATTGGGCTTGAGAATATATTTTAGAATCTACACATTGTTTATCAGTATAACAGGTATTTTTTCTTACCGCATCTTCTATAAAATGGTTTCATACTATGCAAAATAACTTTATATAATTTTTCCCAATTTCTTGTATTGTTGCACAGAGTTTAATTTCTACATCCAGTTTATTCATTTAAGTCTTCAAAGTTATAGTTCAAACTCTTTTCTATTGCTTATAGTTCTGATCTCTTAACTTAATATCATGTTAATCTGGAAATATATCATCAAAGCCTTGTGTCTCTAGAGCCTGATTTTAAATATTTTCTTCCGTATTCAAAAAAGTTCTCTTTCAAAACTTGCTACATTCCTTCTTTATCCACTAAATCAGTCACTAAAATTAGTTTTACAATGCTAACCATTTTGCTTCCATATAATTTGTCATGCTGAGGGGTGCATTAAATTCAATGATGAGCCTAATAAAGGACGAATAAACTGGAGTTCTAACTTCTTTGGATCAGGTACCACAATGGTTATGTTGTGAAAAGGAGAAGGATTTTCCTTTATGGTCCTAATATAGCTGAAGAAGGCCTTGTGGTTGTCTTCTGAAGTACTAGCAATCCTAAGTTCATAGCTGACCTCACATTTCCTAATGGCACGTTTTAAGAACTTAACATTATTATAAAAGGGATTTAAAATTGGCATCAACTTAAGTACTCAAATCCCCAATGACTGTGTCATATTTAAGTAGAATGCTACATGGTAATGAGCAGTAATGTTAGATTTACCAAAGGAAACTATACTACACTTTGTGATGTTGAGGGTAAGCTCGTTATCAACATATCAAGCATTTGTCTAGTCCAGCCCTTGTTGGTGAATTTAAGTATCAGAATGAGATATGAAGATTGCAAACTTGGTCAGCCATAGTCCCCTCATAATAGCATTACTTCATAAAAAAAAAATATATATATATATATATATATATATATATATATATATATATATATATATATATATATATATATACCAAAGAGGAAGGGACCAGGGACAGAACCATGTGGAGCAGCACTGGTGACTTTTTTTTTGTATAGGGTAAATATCTCCAACTTTAGTGGTTTGGGTTCTGTTAGACAGTCAATTACCAATCTACTGAACTATGTATGGGCTAATGCTGAGTTGGGAAAGTTTGTCTTAACCTCAGTATAGGGGGGATAGTGTGAAAAGCCTTTACAATGTCCTTATAAGCAATGTAGAATGCAGTCACCTTATCCTTCGTCTCAGTAACCCTTTCAAAGAACTCAAGCAGATTCAGCAGACATGATTTGCCTTTTACAAAGTAGAACTGGTATGTACCAGGGATGTAAAGTCCCCTATATCATTGTTGATTAATTCAGTTATAATACAACACTAGCAAGACTAATAGACCAGTAATTCCCACACTCAGCAGATGGACTATCATTATGTAAGGGCATAACTGCCAGTCTCCAAACCTCAAGGGCATAACCAGTGGAGAGAGAGTTGATGGGGGGAGGGGGTTGCTAGGCGAGATCTTATGCTTCTCACTTGGCATTCAAGGATGCTTTCAGGACTTGTGCAGTAATGTTTTTAAGTTAGGAAAGTGACAAAAAGACTTGGTCTAAATTGATGTTTAGGGGGGTTGTGAACAGAAATGGAGGGGGTAGACGGGAGGGTGGGTAGAGTGAAGTTGGAAAATAATTTGTCCGCAAAGAACATTAGCAATATCTTTGGGGTCAGAGAAAAAGGTAAGTACCACTGGACACAAGTTCACAGCAGAACTGTAAATTACCTCTTAAGCTTCCTAATATAGCTGAAGATGGCTTAATGGCTGTCTTTTGAATTAGTTGCAATCTTATGCTCATAGCTGGCCTCATATTTCTTGATGATACGTTTGAAGGACATACCAGTTTTAAATCTCTTTTATAATGATGAAATTTTACTCAACAGTTTTAAAACTACTTTTATAATGACACAGACATCTTTTAGTAATAGCTAGGACCTCTTTTTTATAGGGGCCATTGATGTGGTAGTTCTACCACAAGAGTTTAATTCTCAGTTTACCATCATCCTTACATAGGATTGGTAGGGATTCATCAATGTATTTACCTAAGAGGGAATATAATTCAGATCAGTATGCACAGCCTCATATACAAGGTTTGCTGGGGAGCTACAACATTTCCGGTTATCAATAAGATCATCAATGGTAAACAACTGGTTTTGGTGCACTCCCTGAATGTATAAAAAAAATATAATGGGCTGGTAAGCTGGAAACATTCTCAGCAACATGGAATTTTCAGTTCTTGACAACACAGAGGAAGCCAAAACTTAAAAGCAGTAGTACTGGACTCCATGGTCAAAAACAAGAAGTTAAATACTCACCATAACATTCGATGTATGTAGTCCATCTTGCCTCACATTCTTACCCTTGGGTTCGGAGCCGAATATCGGCTCCGACTCGGCCAAACTTTTCTAGCTCGAAGTCTTCTATTGGCTGGGCTAAGAAGGTATCCCATGCTGCATTGCTCCATATCCCCAGATCTAGTTTGCTGCAAACACCACACTCATACCTCATGCATAACAACACCTAAGTAAAGAAGAATAAACTAAAGGTGAAGGAAGCTCTGAAACCCAGACCTAACCTCCAGATCCTCCAGGAAGGGGGAAGGTAGGAGGGTAAGTAAGAATGTGAGGCGAGATGGACAACATACATCGAACGTTATGGTGAGTACATAACTTCTTGATGTTATGTAGTCCAATCTCGCCTACATTCTTACCTGTGGGACAGCGTCCCCAGTACCTAAATCCTGGGACGCTCAGAGGAAGATACTCCTGAGAACTGTGGAACCAAAGGAAGATCTGCCCCTAGATACCATGTCCAGCTTGTAATGAGCCGGCTTGTAATGAGCAACAAAGGTGTGAGGAGTTGCCCAGGTAGCTGCAGCACAAATATCATCCATAGACAATCTGGCCTGATAGGCTGTAGATGTAGATACAACCTGAGTAGAGTGAGCCTTGACTGGAAACGGTAGGTCTTTACCTGCTGAGGAATAAATGAAAGAGATGCAATTTGATATCCACCTGGATAGGGTGATTTTGAAGACAGACGACCCAATTCAGTTTTCCGAAAAGGAAACCAACAGCTGATCAGATTTTCGGAGATCTTTGGTTCTGTGCAGATAAAAATGTTAACTGTCTGTGTACATCCAACTGATGAAATTTAAATTCTGCCTTGTTTGAAAATTGGGGAAAGAACACTGGCAACTCAATAGATTGATTAAGATTAGATATGGATGCCACTTTAGGAAGAAAAGAAGGGTTTGGTCTAAGAGAAACCCTGTCCTTATGAAAGGTCAAGTATGGGGATTTGATAGAGAGAGCTTGAATCTCTGAGACGCGCCTGGCTGATGTGATGGCTACTAAAAAGGCAGTCTTCCAGGTGAAGAATTTTAAGTCACAAGTAGCTGCAGGCTCAAAGGGTGGCGAAGTAAGAGCTTGCAGAACAAAATTTAAATCCCAGGGCATGATCGGTTCCAAGACAGGAGGACGGAGTAACAGAGTGCCCTTCAGGAAAGCCTTACAGAGTCTGTGAGCCATCAGACTAGGCTCATTATAAACATGAAAGTTAGAAATCACTGCCAGTTGGACTTTAATGGTAGCAGATGCTGAGTCCTGATGAAAAAGCATAGACAAAAACTCCAAGACGGAAGCAATTGGAGCAGTGTAAGAGTCAATCCCTTGGGTATGAGCCCAAATAGAAAACCTCTTCCATTTGCTGGAATAAATCTTCCTAGTAGAGGGCTTATGAGAGGAAGATAAAATATGAAATACCTCAGGTGAAAAGTGATGAAGCCTAACTAACGACGGAAGTGGAGTAGCCAGGCTGTCAATCAGAGGGTCCGCATAGAGGGGTGGAGCTGCCCTGACATGTGTGTCAGTAAATATGGTTGTGGGTCCAGAATCCAAGGGTTGTCCACAATGTGGGGATGGAGAAAGGGGAACCAAACTTGATGAGGCCAGTGTGGGGCAATCAGAATCATTCTGCTTCCCAAGGATTGCACTTTCTGAATCACTTTTGACAGTAAGGGAAACGGAGGGAAAGCATATAGCAGACCAGAAGGCTAATCGTAGACTAGAGAGTCCCTGGGTGATTCCCCCTGTGGGGTGATCAACGTGAAGTAGCTGCTGCATTTGGCATTGAGGGGGCTGGCAAAAAGGTCACAGCAAGGCTGACCCCATCTGCTGAAGATCCGTTCTGCAACTAGACGGTTCAGGGACTACTCGTAAGGCATCAGAATAGCTCTGCTTAGCCTGTCTGCTATCACATTGGACTTCCCCGGAATGTGCATTGCCACCAAAAACCACTGGGAAGATACTGCGCACTGCCACACTCGCATGGCCTCTCTGCACATAGGGTATGACCTGGTTCCTCCCTGCTTGTTCAGATACCACACCACTGACATCCTGCTTGTTCAGATACCACACCACTGACATATTTTCTGAGTGGGTTGCAATAGTCCCGAAAGGTAGAAAGCTCTGAAGTGCCTGCAATGCAAGTAGCACCGCTCTCATCTCTAGGACGTTGATATGCAGATGCATCTCGTGCTCTTGCCATGTGCCTTGGACTGTCCTGCCTAGATAACACCCCCCCCACCACATCTGGGAGGCGTCCGTGGTCACCGTGGCAACCGGGGGCGGTGGAGGCGGTGGAACGAAGGGTTTTCCCCTGTCCAGATTGTTGGTGCAAAGCCACCAACTGAGATCCTGTTTGCATCTGTCCGTGAGCAAAATAGGGTGGGAAAGTGGAAGTCTCTGGAGAGACCACTGAGCAAAGGGGAGCCATTGAAGGAGTCTCATGTGTAATCTTTGTAATTGTTGCTGCCATAGTCCCCAGGAGTTGGAGAACCCATTTTGCCTTTGCTCTTTTCAGGGAGAGCAGGGCGTGCACCTGTTGCTGTAGGACTCTGATTCTTTCCTGTGGTAGGAAGGCTCACATTTGAACTGTGTCTAGCTCTGCACCTATAAAAATGACACGCTGTGAGGGCAACAAGGCAGATTTTTCCCAGTTTAGTGTTATGCCCAACTGTTGACAGAGAGTGATGGTAGCGTCCCTGGTTTGGATTAGTAGATGCCTGGTGGTGGCAGTAAGGAGCCAGTCGTCCAGATATGGAAACACTTGGAATCCTTGACGTCTCAAGTGAGTTGTCACCACCGCCATACACTTGGTGAACACCCTGGGGGCTGTGGTGAGACCAAAGGGCAGGGCTTGAAACTGAAAATGACTGGCTCCCAGCCGGAAGCGTAGGTGACCCCTGGATACCCTGTCCATTTTGATATGGTAGTAAGCATCCTAGAGGTCGATGGAGCACATCCATACTTCTTTTCCCAACAATGGGAGAATTGACTGTAATGTGACCATATGGAACTTGGACTTCTGTACATGGTTGTTCAGTTGGCTGAGATCTAATATGGGTCTCAGGTCCTCTGTTCTTTTCGGCAGCAAAAAGAATCTTGAGTAAGTCCCTAATCCGATCTGGTCTGAAGGGACATGTTGGATGGCTCCTTTTTCTAGCAGCTTTGAAACCTCTGAAGCTGCGTGATCCCTTTGACTGGGTTGAACATCCGGGATTTTTCGGACTGGGGGGATCTGACGAAAAAGGGATGGCATAACCTCCGGAAATTATTCGTAATACCCATCGGTCCTGGGTGATGCTTTGCCAGGCTTCCGGGTATAACGATATTCGACCCCCGACTGGCTCAGGAAATGCACAGTCGGGCCTCCCATCAGGAGCGACGGTAGGGAGAGCCATGAAAGGAATCGCGGTCTCCTGAATTGCGGGGGCCCCCTCTGCCTCTAGGGTGGCATCTCCCTGAATAACCTCCCCCTCCTCTGCCTCTGGAGGGGGGCTCACCTTGTGCACCAGGAGAACCACATCTTTCCACCCCTCTGGGCCTTGGGGTAAGGCCTAGAGGGAAGGGAAAAACTACCCCTACAGCAAACAGAGTTTTTCCCTACTGCTCACACCTGGTGAGGGTGTCTTTCACCTTGGTTCTGAACAAAGAAGAACCATCAAAGGGGGCGTCAGTGAATGAAGACTTGAAGGCCTCTGCAAAGGCGCATCCAGGCTTGCCTCCTAAGGGCGACTCCTGAGCTTGCTGCCCTACTCACTCTCTCGGCTGCATATGAAATAAGCCGCATGGAGGAGTTAACTATGGAATTGAGGGTAGACATCTGGGCATTAACCGTCTGGGCCACCGCCTCAGGAACATTACCCATGACAGTATCTCCTAGCTCCTTGAGGAGATCTCTCTGGAGCAAAGTAAAGTGAGATAAGTAGTTCAGCGACCGTAAGGTAAAGGTTGCTGACGAAAGGGTATGCTTCCCATACCGGTCCATGGTCCTAGACTCCTTGTTAGGAGGATGGATGGAGGAAGAAGTCTCGGCTAATTCCTTCTGGGTGGCCGCCGCCACCACCATGGCATCCACAGGGACTCCTTTGGACAAAAATTCCTTACCCGGGGGAGCAGACAGAAATTTATTGGGTCTCCTGGGTACGGGTTCCACAGAATCAGGGTTCTCCCACACCCTCCGACAAATTAAATTCAGGAGCTTGTCGAAGGGTGGAGACACCCAGGAGGTGGAGGGCTGAGCACCAAAGGCCTTCATGAAGACAGACTCCTCCTCGGAGGGGGCTATGGATGGCCAATCACCTCTTTGTTTCAATATCTCCAGGATGTCAGAGAAAGAAACATCCTCAGAGGATGACTTGGGAGACCTCTCCGATTCCTCGAGGTCAGTATCTGAGGTGAGAGACTCATCCTGGGAGTCTATTTGCTTCCTCTTGCACGTTTTCTTTCTAAGGGGCTCCTGAGGCAAACACTCTGAGGGGCCCTCAGAAACTTGGGGACCACTCGTGGGGGCATGCCTAGGCCTTGGGGCTCCACTGTCTACAGATAGGTGGTGATCAGAGACCCACACCAGATTGGTAGGGGACAGAATGACCGACCCGCATGATGTAGCTGACGATCTGGCCAGCGCACTCCGCATGGCCTCAAAGGCTGGCCCTCCCGAATCAGAGGAACGACCAGCCTCCGAGGCCATGACAGGAGTCGGGGTTCCCCGAGCCGAGGCACTGAGTGGGAGACTAGGAGCAGAGAGGTGTCCCGAGGTATCCCCCTCGGGCCCGACTGAAGAATCCCGAGTCCCGAATCCCGTGAACAGCGCCGACAGGGTCGGAGCTGACGTCAGCACCGATAAGCCCGGAGGGGCCATCGGAAACGATTTAGGAACATCACATGGAGCAGAGCACTCTGGCTCCGAAGACAGAGATGCGCTCAGAGGAATAATCGAAGAAGGTATCGGGACGGGCTCTGGAGCCGACTGGGACGGAGCTGAGAACAATTTAGCCAAAACCGGTGACTGAAGGAGTCTCTGCATCACCCTATCAACATCCACATCTGAAAGTGCCCCGGAGGATTTGGAGGACAGGGAGGGAGATCAAGATCTCCTCTCAGGTGACACATGTCTAGTACTGGGCGATCGGCTCCGAAGAGGTTCCAATATAATTGGAGCCGACGCCGGTTCCATCAACACCGACACTTCCTGCGGCCCTGAGGACAGTGGAGCCGAGGAGGTCCAAGCTAGTTTGATTACTTTCTCCGGTGGCTGGTGGAGACTGAAGGAGCCGGAGATCTCTTTTTAGATTTTGTGGATATTGATTTTGAACTGGAAGCAGAATCCAAACAAGGGTTTCAAGAGTCCCTTCAGAATTAACTTATTCTTTCTTTCTTGAAGCACCCTGGGACTGAAAGCATGGCAGAAGCTACAAGACTCCTGCAGGTGGATTGCTCCCAGACAATAGACACATACCGAATGTCCATCTGTGATGGACATTTTATAACCACATTTACAGCATTTTTTAAAACCCGAAGGCTTGTGCTCCTTGGAGTCTTTGTGATTCTATATCAAGATGTCTAATTATCAATACAAAGATCACGTCACTGACCGACAGGAAAAAACAACTACAGTCACAAAATACACCACAGTAAGCGTGGGAACAAATTTACCACAAACCAACTGCACAAACAATCCTCAGAAGGGACACACACTAAGGTGACTAGGGCTAAAACCTCTAACTTAAACGGTTTTAGACCAGCACTAGCACACACAACAAGGGAGACAGACACTAAAACCTCTAATTTAAACAGTTTTAGACAGAAAAAACAAACACCGGACAAGCAAGGGGGCAGACTAGGTCCTCTAACTGAAACGGGCCTAGTCCGTTGGAACAGCTAGTGGGATACCACAAAAAAAACAATCACACTACAGATAATGCACAAAAAACACCAAACTAGAAATAGCTGTTAAAATAGCTTTTTGTTTCTAACAAATTCTCTCAAGAAGAAGAAAAAGGGTACTTAGCAACAACCAAGAGCGAGACCACGTCCGAGCTACACGAGCGGCAAACGAGATCTGGGGATATGGAGCAATGCAGCATGGAATACCTTCTTAGCCCAGCCAATAGAAGACTTCGAGCTAGAAAAGTTTGGCCGAGTCGGAGCCGATATTCGTCTCTGAACCCACGGGTAAGAATGTAGGCGAGATTGGACTACATAACATCAGTGTTTTAATTGAACCCTCAGAACAATTTGCTGGCATCTTTAAATTATAAAGTTTGGGCAAACCTGTCAAAAGAAACAGAAAAGTAAGCAAAATCTGATTTAGAGGAGGGTAGCTATGGTGAATGATGGCACAGCCCTTTTTCAAAAAAGAATATTTTTTTTTTATTTTTTATTTTTTTTTAAAGACAGAGAACGATTTGAAGGACAGAGAGACGCACTGTAGCAAGTCATTTGAAGGATAATTACACTTAGATAACAAACAGCTATCAAAGTGGGGATGGAATTCAACTGGCTCTTATTAACCCTCCTTCTCTCAGGTGACGGGTTCAAGTTTGTTTTAGCCTTCCTAACAGCTAAAATTGAAGGCCAGTGGCTACAGCCTAACCATACAAAAGTCATATAATCTTAACTGAACAATGCATGCACATAAAGACTCTTGCAAGAATCAAACAGACATCACTGCATGCCGGCACACAGGTGGGAGTTAAAAGGGTAGGTCAGAATGGAAAAAGCCATCCTGCAAGTAGGCTTCTACCATGTTGGGTTGTACCTCATCTCCTATCAATCATGGCTTTACAAAATAAGGAGAGGCAACAGGGATTCAGCTGACAAGAAACAAAAAGTTGAAAAACAAAAGTCTAAAGAAACCGCAACTTGTGACCTGCATCTTTCCAAATGAATGAAGAGATTAAGTGGTAAGAATCTGAATTGGGGCTTAACAACAGCCACCAAAATAATTTACTTATTTATATGTATATAAATTAAGTAAATAGTTAACCTGATAAACCCACTGGTCATACTACCACTTTTCATAGGTGACCCAGGAGCCACTTCTGGTTAACTGACTTGCTCAGAGTCATATGGTAGGTAAACACAGGCTGTGGGATTCAAATCTAGGACTGTAGCATGGTTGAGATCTGACACTTGGAAATGTGAGTTGTCATAGGAGCCTTTTCAACTAGACCTAGCATGGCAGAGTTTTTCACACTGCAAAGTACATGAAAAAAAAGTAACCAATTTTTCTTTTTACACAAACTATGAACAGGCAGTTACATCCAGGTGTAGTATGAGTGAGTTACATACAAATCTTGGGACACAAATGAATTACACTATCTTCAGTGTTAAAGCATCATAATGAATATTCACTTCAGTAAAGAAAATGAAAGAAAAAACATTTATATAATCCTAAACTTGGGAATTTATACTTGCTTATTTATCTGTCCTACATTCTACAGTGGAATAATTGCGTTTTAAAAGATATTTATCAGTATACTTCCATTAAAACTATTTTTGCCTTAGCACATATTGCCTTTAAAATAGGTTTTGAATTCAGCAGTGTTAATGGAGGATTCAAGCTGACCTTCTTCAAATTTTTAAAACTGCCACTTACTTCTACTGCTCTATAAAGTTATTCCCAATTGTTTCAGTAACCTCTTAATCAAGTACATTTTAATTAGTACAAGTGTGTTTAGAATGTTAACCAGCTTTACTTTATTTCTGAGTATTTATCCCAGTTTCTAATTCAATTTTTAAACATTCTTTCATGGTTTCCTTCAACATACTACTATTACTATTTGTTTTATTATTTTTTATTTTAATTTGTTTACCATGGTAAAGCACTGATGCAGCAATGACCAATTACAGGCTCCACCCAGGTTACTTAGTGATGTACAGTATACATTTATAAGCATAGAAAATCTAACAAATATATACAGAGAAGATCTAACAAACCAAATATAATGTACACGTATGTAAATGGAACAGAAACGTTAAAAAATAATGAATGTAGGAAAAGTAAATGTGCTGGAGATACAGACAGTAGTAGTAACTCAGTTATGGAAGTTAACAGAAAGCAGAAAAATGAAAGAAGGGCCTACACTATGCAGAGTGGATTTAGAGAAGTGGGTAGTAAACTGAATCACAGTTTAGGAAGAGCGAGTTCAACAGGTGTCTCAGGTATGTCAGACATAAAGATACTGTTCAGATACAGTTACTGGGTCATGTAACATGTCCTTCAGATGGACAGTAGCATTCAGTTTTATTAAGCATTGTTTAAATAGTGAGTGTGCACAGGGAGTACTCTGTGATCAGTTAAACCGGAAGGATGGGCCAGTACAAAGAAACAATGGATAGCAGTGCAGTGTGAGAACAGGGACTTGCAGAGAAGGGCTTGCTCTAGCTTGGCTCCTTAGGTTATAGGTTTGAATAGTATAAAAAAGTTGGGAAGAATGAGGGGTGGTGGGTGTCAAGTCTTATTATTTTAAACAGTAAGAGGCAAAGAAGATTGGACCTGGCCTGTACTGGCAGCCACTGAGCCTTTGAAAGAGTAAGGCAGTGATGTTCATTCCTTGGTGAGTTAGCTATGAAGCAACATATTTTATTCAAGAGGGTGTGAAGGATGGCAGTCTTTCTGATAGAGGCCAATGCAAACAAGGGGAGACCATACTCGTTGGGCAATGAGGATGCTTTTTGATATTGCTGCCCTTGTTGGTTGTAACAGGAACAGAGATATTTTATTGGCCCAGAAGTATAGAGTGTTGATCTTGACTCTCAACTTTTCTATGTGCTTCTGGAACATTAGCAAATGGTCTAGCCAAATCTCCAAATATCCGAAAGGAGATGCTGGTTTTATTGGAATTGTTATCATAGTCAAGAATATTAAATGATTTGGGGGATTTAGATATTTTATGGCTGCTAAATAACATGAACTCTTTTTGGCATTGAGCAGTAGTTTCTTGGAGTTTAGCCAGAGACGTAGCTGAAGAAGGTCCTTTTGAAGCCAAGTTTCAATTTTATGATGTCAGAGGTCAGGCTTATAGGTAACCATACCATCTGCATAGGGTAACAGTGGAAAATTGGGACGGTCTAATGAAAGTTTGTTAATGAAGACTGAAAACTGACAGAGTGTTGTAATAGAGCCCTGTGGGATTCCAAAGTGAATGAATGATCTAAGCAAAGCTAGACTTTCCACTGTGTGATACCTTAAACCTCTTGTATCAGAGGCAACATGGGATATATGCAAATTACCCTTTAAGGATCTCAGGTGTTTTAGCTAAATACCAATTCTGAATGTCCAAGATATTTTAAGTCTATTTATGGACAATTTCAGCCAATAAAGCCAAACCCCTCTAGCTGTGGGCATGCATGTTTCTGCTTTCTTATGGCATCATCAGCACAGCATAAGAGGAATGTTTGACTTTTGGAAACACAGGGTTGTCGTACCCTTGCTAGATTTTTCTTTTTGTGTTTTTTAACCAGTTGTTTTTTCTGTGTGACCTTTTTACTCATTGTTAAAGTAAATGAATGAGGGGATCATTGGAAAGATTAGGTCCTATCTTTACTTGGAATGAATAGTTGGATAGCAAGTTGTTGAACAAATGTTTTACAGATGGAGAAGCAGTGCTGTATTGTTGACCACATCAAAAGCATGGGTTAAATCAATGAACAGAGCTCAAGTAAAATTTTCTTTATCTACAGTAGATACAATGTTATCCAGTGGGGCGGCCACGGTGGTGTAGTGGTTAGCATTGTCGCCTTACAGCAAGAGGTTCTCCGGTTCGATCCTCGGCTGGGGTGCCTTCTGTGCGGAGTCTGCATGTCCTCCCTGTGGTCGCATGGATTTCCTCCGGGTGCTCCAGTTTTCTCCCACATTCCAAAGACATGCAGTAGGTGGATTGGACACTCTAAATTGGCCCTAGGTGTGAGTGCTAATGTGTGTGCCTTCTGTGGAAGGTTGGGCGCTGGGCTGGCAACTCGACACTGTAAAACTCCACTGCCAATCATGAGCGGACAGGTGATCCGCTGTGGCGACCCCTAACTGGGAAAAGCCGAAAGAAGAAGAAGAAGATACAATGTTATCAGTCAGGTTTACAGAGCAGTCATCATGCTCTTACCAGCTTAGAATCCATGCTACTTTTGGAGATCAGGTGGTATTTCTGTAGGTAAGTAGTAAGCGGATTACAAAAGATATTTTCATGAATTCTATGAAGAGTTTGTAAGATGGAAATGGTATAGAAATGATTGTCTCACCGCTGATACTATGCTAAATATTTGGAAATCATCTTTTGCCAGACCAATAGCAAAATAAACCAAGCCCTCTTCTTACAAAGGTTGCAAATGTGCTGAAGAGGGATGTTGATGAAATGTTTGCAGTGGCACAAGAACCAAGAGCAGATCTCATCAGGTCCAGATGTTGAGTACATATGAATCTGTTAAAATGGGGTTAAAGTTTGCTTAAATGTAATTTTGAGACGTAACAATGTGGAACAAATAAAGAACTCTGGTAATTAAAAAGTACACTGAAAGACAGAACATCTTTGTGCTCAAGATTACCCTGGGCGGAAAAAAAATTTTAACTTTTAAAATTTCCATGACATGTGAAGTCCATGGAGAAAATGTCCTCCGTTGCATTCCCTTGGCGAAGATGTTCAGTGTATGTTGATGCTGTTTTCTGGGCACAGAGAAACTAGTGATTGTTTCTGCGAATAGTAAACTACCCCACATTGGAAAAGGTGGGTCCATGTGAGTGTGGATGTGGGGGGGCTATTAACTAGTAATCAACTCCAGAGCAATACAGTTTTGTAAAATTGCTTAGATTGATCACCAATCAATCCATTAACTAATTATGAGTCTCACCATGAATGATGCCAATATGTAAACAGGGAATACTGACTGAGCTAAGGCATATATCTGCTTGTTTTACAATTCCATATGCCACAGGAACATTCAAACTTAATTCTTGACCAAGGTAAAAAAAAATACACTTTATTATTAAAAAGTGATTTCATGCACTTGCTTCAAGGTAAGTGACTTTTTTTTTTTTTTACATAAGTCAGAATCCTTTGAAAATTATATTTACATGAAATACCATAACAGTGCCTAAGAGGGGCATGAATAATCAATCTCACATTTTCTGCAGCATTCTTATAAGTGTAATTTATAACAATTGCACAAAGTTTAGTTAAAGGATCTTGTACAAAAAAAAGTCACCTCTTTACACCAAAGACAAAGACTCAATAGACGAGCAAGACTCGTCAATCAGCCAGTTTAATCATATACTGATATCTGCTTTAATTACTCTATAAATTTACCAACTTCAGTTCAGAAAGGACTGAATTTTTGTATTCACGTATAGTAGAAGAGGCTATTGCTGGTTTAAACTGTGTTGGAGAAGCAAGGGTCACTATACAGAAGTATATGAAGAAGGCTTTAGACAATCTCCATAATTCTAGAAAAAGCTTCCGATTAGATAAAATGAGTATTAGATCAACTTACATGTAAACATATATGTATGTATGTATGTATGTATGTATGTGTGTGTGCAGATCTACTTGTAAAGTTCAAAGTTTCACAACTTCAAACAGACGACACCAGAAGATCAAAGTTTTGAAAATTAGAAAGCAAAATTAGAAAAAAATAAAAATAAAAAAAAAGTTTTTTAAGTTTTTGTTGGGGGCAAGCCCCCTGCACCTCCCTCACCCCATGCTAAATAAATATACCAATACCAAGATGGCACTACAGAGAGGAAAATGGTAAATATCCCATTCTGCTCTATACGGTGACCTCTATTCAAAACGTTCGAAATTTGAAAACTTCAAGCTTTTGATCTCGGCCGTTTTGAAGTTCGAAATTTTGAATCTTCATGCTTCTGAATGGGATCCGTGTATGCACATATACATCTACTATATACTACATATTATATATAAATAATATATGTATATATATTTATGCAGACACATCTGTCTTACGTTTTATATATTTATATATATGAATACTATATATATATATATATATATATATATATACATATATATTATATATATATAAAATATATATATATATATATATATATATATATATGTACACACATATACATATATATATATATATATATATATGATAAATATACACACATGGTATATATATATATATATATATATATATCACAGACTACATATATGATATTGTAATATATATGTTATATAGCTCTACTGAAAAACAATGAATGAATCAAAAAGTGACAAAGTCAAAAGGTAGACTTTGCAAACAGACATAAAATGCAAGCGCAGAGCAAAAATCTCAATGCATGAAAAACGATTCTATAAAAAACATCTTTAAGACATAATTTTTGCACCATCCAATGGGGGTTTACCCCCCTAGACACACTACTATTTATATATACTAACTCCAAGACTGAACAATTGGGGGGGGGGCATATTTCCCTACCCCAAGATTTGTGTGATCTTGCACACCTGTTGACCATCTGTGTATTTGATTACATTTTGTTGAGTAAATAGATGTCGACCAAAGGGAGATTTGATTAAAATCAGTTCCCCTATATTACAAGCCTAGCCCATAGGATTACCCTGGCATCGTGCCACTCGAACTTAGTTTCCAGTGTCTCTGTCGAGTAGAGTCACTGGAGTGATCCCCAGGGTGAATTTTCGATTTCCCATCAACTCATCAAGATTTCTCTTGAACAGGGCCAGTGAGGTGCTCTGTTTGACATGTATGGGAAGTCTATGCCATGGCATGGGCAGTCTCTGGGTATGAACCTGTCCCTCCAGCACGTTCTGTTGATTGTGGTAATGAGGTTGAGGTCTCTGGAGCGTGTGGTGCGGAGAGATTGGGATTTCTTTAGATGTAGCATTTCTAACAGAGCTGGGTCAGACATGGCTTTGTAAGTCAAGCAGAGATCGCCTCTAAGTAGGCGATATGAGACACAGAATAGCTGCTGGAGTTTTTTTGAGTCTGTCCATACAGGACAAGTTTTTAAGGCCTAAGATCTACTTTGTGAGGTACTTTTGCGGCCTCTCCAGTTATTGCAGGTGTCTAGTGAGGTACATGTCAAATGGCACATTGTACTCAATGATTGGCCTAATCAGGGAAGAGTAGAGGGAGACAATGACCTCTTTCTTCCTGGATGCAAAACCCTTAGTATATATGTATATAGTGTGTGTGTGTGTGTGTGTGTGTGTGTGTGTGTGTGTGTGTGTGTGTGTGTGTGTATTCCTACTTTTATCATACACTGCTTTGGTCAACTATCTGTTTAGTCGACAATATTTGATTGACTAAACAGATGATCAACATATGTCAACAAAAGTAGCTAATTGGACCTTACTAATGAAGTACCCAGACTTTCACTGGATGTCTAGATTTTTGCCTTTTATTTTTGGTCTGTTCCTTTAGTTTGTAAGAGCAACATTTAAAAAAGGTTACCTTGTCCTCCCATTATTTACGGCTTTGTCCAGATTTCTTCCTCTAAGAGGTTAATAGGAACGGATTGTACAATTCTCAGGTTTAGTGAATTTGCCCTTCCCCTGAAAATTATGCGATCTCAGAGTTAGTATACATAATTAGCAGGGAGGCTTACCCTCCTGCAAAAAACAATATGTTCTTTCATTTTTTTTCCCAGTTACATATGACAAAGATTCTTTCTAGGTGCATGCATAGCACAATGAATATAGGTTTACTATCAAAATATTGAGCATCATAAAATAAACCAGTCAAAAATGCGCTTTACATGTTCGATGTGCTACACATTAAGTAGCCAACACTGCCAAATTGAATACCGAACATTTCAAATTCATCAGTTTTCAATGTCAGCCAGGATATGCTTACCTGCTTGCTTTCCATCAGTACGAATGAACATAGCAAAGTACAACACAACGAGAGAATTCATGTTTTTGCAGGGGGGGCAAGTTCCCCTGCACCGCCTGTGGGTGGCTGCCCCCCACACACACGCACACACACCCTGCAAACTATATATTCCAGCGCTGAGATCACACTACAGTGAGGAAAAGGATAAATTTCCTGAGCCGCACTGTACCGTGATCTCTATTCATAACAGCCAACACATCAGTGAATGCACAGTGGCATTTGCTGCAACAGACACTCAGAGAACTGAAACGGGACTCGGTCAACTGACATTCAGCATTCCCATCTTCGATGAATCTTCATTTTGATAGTAAACATATATATATATATATATATATATATATATATATATATATATATATATATATATATATATATATATATATATATATATATATGGATCACCTTTAAAACCTCGAAATCGCGTTTCGCCGACACACTAATAACCGACACCAAAAGACCGACAACAAAAAACGCCGACAACGCGAAACACCGAAAACCATTACAGCAACACACTACACGTAAACAACACAGTACACTACATAACATATGCACTATCCCTAACCCAAACCCTAACCCTAAGGTCCGACACTACCGCACACTTACCCTACCTGCACCCTAACCCTAACTCACTTACCCACCCGTAACCCCAAGATCCGACACTACCGCACACTCACCCTACCTGCACCCTAACCCTAACTCACTTAACCCACCCCTAAACCCACAGTCCCTCACTATCGCACACACACCCTACCTGCACCCTAACCCTAACTCACTTAACCCACCCCTAAACGCACAGTCCCTCACTATCGCACACTTACCTGTCCGCTCCCTAACACTAAATCCCTCACTCGATCGCACACTTACCGAGTCCGTCGGGTTCTCACCTTGTCTGTCATCTGCGTTGTCGGTGTTTTCGTCCCGTCGGATTCCGTGTCGGCGGAACGCGTTGTCGGGCATTTAAAGGTGACCCATATATATATATATATATATATATATATATATATATATATATATATATATATATATATACACACACACACACACACACACACACACACACACACACACACACATACCTATATATATAATTATATTTGCATATATATATATATATATATATATATATATATATATATATATATATACACACACACACACACACGTGTATGTATACACACACATATATCTATATATATATATATATATATATATATATATACACACACACACACTTTGCATATGTACACATACATACACACACACACAGATATATACATACATACACATATGCATATATACATACATACATAATACACACACACACACACACACACACACACACACACACACACACACAGTGTATATTGTTTATATATACACATGCATACACACATTAATTTCTTAACTATATATAGGAACCAGTAATGTAGTCAAATATCCTTAAAATTGACATATGTTTAGTCTATGGCTGACAAAGGTGGTAGACAGGTATGCGAGATTGCTACATTGCTGGAGTTCGGAAATATGCCCTATCCCTGGTACGGTTTGATCTTGGAACATAAAATTAGAAGTGGAAAGGGGGTGCAATCTCCCATGGGATGCGAAAAAGGCTTGCCCCCCCCCCGCAATAATAAGGATTTTAACTTTATATTTATAGCTTGAACTGACATAATCCAAAGTAATTCCTCGGCACATGCATTGTGACGTGTCAAAGTTGATTTTGCTGACCTTTTGCCATCTATGTTAGCAACACCAACTTTTGGGTATCTACATTTTAGACAAACACACATTTTACATATATAATGTTCTGTCGACATTCACATTTGTCAACATGTATAACAGTATTCAAAATATGTCAAAAACACAAATGTTGACAACACTAGCATGTGCCGAGAGACAGCCATATGCAAAAACGAAAATAAAAAAACTAAATATAAAAAACAATGTTTTTTGCAGGGGGGCAAGTATTTCAGATGCAAGATATTTTTTTCTTCTGCACCAGAAAAAATAGACATAATTTCTGCTATACAAAACATTATAAAAGACGTACACAAATGGATTATTTTTGATCATGACACAGGCATGACAGTGAGTACGTGGAAATATTCTATTTTCAAATCTAATGCGGCAACACTTGCATCAACCATTTGACAGGTTTCACTGCTATGACTGAATTGCCATTCCTGTAACCTTCCACAACTGCATCCACACAACTGCCAATGACAAATGTTTCTGTAAATACCACAAATGTTATAAAACACAGCACAAATAGCACAACTTCCCATCCTTCATCCATGAAAGTCCTAGAAACAGTATTTTCCTTAATGCACTTTTGTTGCCGATGTTAAAGTTCAATAACAAAATACCTGCCACGTCAACTATAAGTCATAGAATATCACAAAGATAACTCCAGAACTTTGAACTAACCTAAATACAATTCAGCAAGTCAGGGCAGACTTTGACTTGTTTCTGCAACAGAATGGAAATGTGGAAATGTATCACTGCTTATAACAGCATATGTGGAACCGAAAGATTCATATTTCATCATTCAGCATCTAAATTATTCTATCACATGCACCTGCATCAGTGATCACATGCTCCTCTCCATCTTTAACAACATCTGTCTTAAAAAAAAAAAAAAAAAAAAAGAGTTGCCACTATGTTCCACAGTAATCAGTCAATGGCAAGTAATTTGGCTAAAGGACAGTACTTTCTCAACATGCTGACCGCAATACTTTGCTACTTCTGCTTTCTCAAGCACACAAAAGTACAGCTATACTCAACATACAGTAACTCTTCAATGGACATAAGATCTGTGCAGGAATTACTTTCCTCACAAAAAGAGCACTGATCAAGCAAATTCCACTTAGCAGTCCATCACTCCTGAATACAAAAATGCATTTCTCTTGCTAGCAGCTGTCCTGACACAAGCTTGCAACTTCACAGAGAGGTCACCCTGAGCTATCTTCAGCTGTTTTTAAGTGACAAATTCATGCAGGTGCACACAACACATGTAAACAAAAAGGCAGTTAAAGCACAATTTATCTATCAAATATGAGAACTGAGACTACTTGGGTCCTTTTTCAGATGCACACGATATTTTATAAACATTAGCAGTCCGACAGAAAAGAGATCCAGTAACAATGGTTATGCAAGTTATGTATTTTGTAAGCATTAACTGCATCTCGTATACGAATATGGAGCAAAAGTTAATTACTTACTGTAAACAACAGATCTGCAAGAGGTAGCTCCAACTTCCATAATATAAGGACTAATTCCAAAGGAATTAGCATTGATCCACACAAGAAAGTTTCTCTGGCTGTTAAGTACACTCTCCCTCTTTCACCATGTGCAACAATGCCTTGTTCCTCTAGATCTTCCATGCATTGTTAAAACTGCACAAAGAAATTAACAGCAGGCGAAATGGAAACTCTAGACCAGCTATGTCAAAGGTGGGAGAAAGAGGGAGGGTATGCTACAGAGGATGAACCTTCCTCATTTTGTTAAATATATAAACCTTTCATATGTGATAAATGGAGGTCCAGCCTCAATAACAACAGAACAAAGTGTCTAGCCAATCTGCCTGGTGGTTATGCTTAACAGAACTTCCTCTGGATTACAACTGGTCCCAAAGGAAAACAAAGACATGGATATCACATCCAGCTTATATCAAGTGTCTTGCCAAAGTCTAAAGGAGATCAAGTGGAGCTGCATAAATGTCATCAAAGGATACACGGTTATGAAGGCTGGTGAGGGCGATCAGGTGGAGCTGCATAAATGTCATCCAAGGATACATAGTTATGAAGGCTGGTGAGGTTGCTACTGCTCAAGTGTAATGTGCCTTTGATACTGTATGAAAAGGCTTCTTGTACTTAATATGGCAAAAATGTATGCAGCTGGACTTCCAAGTCATTTAGACCGTTTAAGCTTGGAGACTTCCTATCCAAGCCTAGTTTTAGAAAAAAAAAAAAAAAAAAAGTGCTGGGTGTCTTTAGTTTCTGACCTACCAATGAAAAAAATCGAAGCTGCCAGTGCACGTCCATACAATGAAGTACATTTCTGGTTAGAATATTTGGAGTGGAGGGTGAAATACATTAAGTTGACTGACTGATGTTTGTGTGAGAGGCCTCTTTAGCAATTAAAGAAGAGTTAGCTCTTAGCACAACTGTTATCTCTTATAAGAACAAATACAATGGCGACAATAAGTCAAACTCAAAAGTTGTATTAGAAGTTATGTGACTACAGAGGGTCTTCCAGGTCAGGTATTTTAAATCCACTTAGCTGAATAGTTTAAAATGAGGTAAAGTATCTTCAGTATTACATACAAATCTCAAGCTGGTACAGGATCCTGTACAGATTTGTCTGATAAGGAAGGTACACTTAAAGGCTCTGCACACACCTTTTGTAATGCAAGACAGTTAACAGCTTAGACACAAGAGAAACTCTGATAAACGAGCAACTACGTCCAGAGCGGACACTTTTGGGAAAAAAAAACTGTCCAAATCGGTCAGCAACAGAGGAGAAATAGGATAAAGGATGCTATGTGCTGCCCACACAGAGAAGCAAGTCCTTCCACAACTTGTGAGAAAATGGTCTTTGGGAAGTTGAGAGGATCTGTAGGAATCAGAAAGGCAAAAAGGGATTAGTCGTAACGGCTAACAGGAAAATCCAAAACCCACGTCTGATCAAATGAAAGTCCAAATGAGGCTTGCCAGAAACAATGCCTCAGGTGGTCATTGATGGGGTGCAACTAAAAAGACTTCTCCAAGAGGCAAGTATGAAGCAGGGGAAAACATGTCTACTGATGAAAGTACTGAGCTATTAAGAGAATCTTTGCCTTCAAGGTCATGCTTTCAGGGGGAATCTCAAAGAAAATTGGTATAACAGTAAGAGAGTCCAGAAGGCCATTTATGAATGAGAGCATCAGGATGGCTGGTTCTCTCGTTTCTTTGATTTCATTTAATTGGTATTTATACTGCATCTGACCACTGAGCTGCAGAACCAGCATAGTTATAGCTGAACAGTGCATAGTAAATGCATTCTCAGGTTTTACCTTAAATTAATTCTACGAGTCATCATGTCTCTGGTTTGTCAGTTGCCTAATTCTGCCCAGGGTAGCATTAGCTAGTGCTTCTACTAGCTTGACTGTTCTGATTTGCTTTCAGCTGTGCTTTGGATATCAGTCCACTGTGTGTCACGCTGCTGACACCACTTAGCGAGGTAACATTTAGCTCCCTTGTGCAATTAGCCAGATAACACTTAAGCACTGGCAATATGGAGGGTCGACACACTTGTTCCCCTTACACAGTAACTGCCTCAACTTCATTAATAATGCGCTCTTACTTAACAAGAAAACTCTGTTTGTGAGTGCTGTAAATAATTAGCTAATATGGAGGCAACCCTCTCACAAATATTAATACACAATATGCATCAGACAGATATTTTTTCAACCATTGCCACATTCTGAAGCATAACACATGAAAAAGTCATATGCTATTGCCATAGAAAGATCCTTGTCAAGCCTCCTAGAACTTAAAATGAGCAGGCCTCAGCATAAGTCCCTCAAATCACCTACTCCAAACTCACCTACAACAAGCTACCAACAGCATTGCTAGTTGCTGCTCATAGTCAAGTAATGATTAGCTGTTTCTGATAAAAGTGCATTAGGAATTGGTGACTCAGCTATCAAGCAATCTGATTCCCAATTCACCATACTGGACATGGACAGGGTTACTGTCAGACGCCTCTCAAGTACCAGGATCATAGACATCACAAGGGCCCTCAGGACCCTTTGCCAAGATAAGTACAACCACAACATGATGGTGGTCCATGTGGGAGTGGATTACCTGGAGTTCAAAACCCTGAGGGACATGCACAGAGATATGTCAGAGCCCTCTAGACATGTGACAGAAACAGGTAAGACTTTGGTTTTGACTGAAATCCTTCTTTCACCAAGAATGACACATGGATATAAAGAGAAGATAATTAGCTTTAACAACTAGATTAATAGCTGGCATCCTTCCAGGGGGATCCAGTATGGGCCAAGACAAAAGACAGTCTATTTCTTTTGCAAGGGATTGCAAGGGATGGCCTGTATCTCTTACTCAAGAGTTTCCACACAATGGCAAAAGCTCTTGCTGCCTCATACGGACCATTTTAGGCAAAGCCTATCTAATAGACATCACAGCTCAGCAAATTCTACATACCCTAAACTAGAACAAATTAAGGTGGCTCTTCTCAACATCACAAGTCTCAAAAACAAATCTTGAGGCACTCTAGCATCCGGAACATGTCCATATGTTTAGTTACAAAGAATTGGTTTGGTTTAAATGTAAAGAAACCAACCCCTCTATATCTGTGTTTTGCTCTTACCATGTCTTCAGGTCTGGTGGAAATTACATTGGTGCTTCCAGATTTGTTAGGGACCACATCTCATCTAGACTGATCCACAGATCTACAATCCAAGCTTCTAGAACCTCATTTACCATGAACAATGCAGGCTCCTGGAACCTCAGTTTACCATGGACAAGACAAGCTACCAGCCTACAGCATGCTACAGAAGCCCCTCCATGTCTCTAGATGATCATGTTAGATTCATTGAAGTTTTAGAAGAAATCCTTATAACACCAAAATCCTAAGTGACTTCAACTATCCAGCCATGGACTAGAGCACCTACCTACACATCTAACAAAAGGGTATGCAACAGGATTTCTAGATTTGATAAACAGGAATTTCCTTGATCAAACTGTTAGCAATCCCAAGTTGGGGACTAAAATATTGTTGACCTGGTTCTCACTAAAATTGCTTCTCTCTGTTCTACACCCCTACTTTCTCCCTCTCTGGTTAAGTAGGACAATAAACTTATAACATGTACTCTCAAAACCACCACCCCCCCCTTAACCAATGTATCCATAATTAAGGGCTACAAAAGGGCAAGCCTTCAATAATTATAAGATGAAATCTCTAAAGTGACCCATGACATCACTACCACTGACACAAATGCAGCAGCCAACTCCACTAAGGAATGTTATGCCTACAAATGCATAGATCAAGCAGTCTCAGCTACAGCGAAACACAATGGGAAAATTTAAAAACACAACTGCCACCCCAGTGGTCAACCAATATAAACCAACTTTATAACAAGAGAAAAAAATCCTTTGCAAAGAAAACGAACAGCAATATACAGTAGAGAGTGAATTATCCTAACTAATTGGTATATTGGGTAGTTCAGATAATCAGATTGTTCAGATAATCAAACATATAACTGAAGTGAATAAAAAACATCTAAAATCTTTTTTTTCTGCACGCAGGAATACACTTTTCAACCATTCAGTGATTCCTATGGACAATAAAGAATATTTTTCACACACAAGCACACTACAAGTCAAAAAACATGCTCAAGCAAATACGTATAATGTTTACATATTCAGATTTTATGATGTTTCCTACTCAAAAACTTTGGAAGGCTGGTTCTGATAACTGACGTTTCTGATAATTGACTCTCTACTGTAAGGATCAGTAAAGCAACAGATGAACAGATCAGTCTCTGAAGTAAATAACTACAATTCTTTAGGTGTTATCTAAAACATACCTGGGTTTTATTAAACAGCATCAAACAGGATCTTGATGCATCTCTCATTAAACCTAAGTCTAGCCACAGGCTATGTAACCAAATCCAGGTACGCTGCTGTTGCAATGGCCCTCCACAAGGATTACAGACCTGTAAAGCTATGCAGTTCATCTGTAAAGCTATGGAGTTTGCAATACTCAATCTCATTAATTACGATTTTAAAAATCTCATTTAGCTTGAACCCCCCCCCCCCACCAAAAAAATAATTTGGCTTCATCAAAAGGAGATCATGTCTGTTAACAGCTTGAGTAAATCAGAGTTTGACAGTGATCATGCTATTCATACAGCATATCTTAATCTGGCCAAAGTGTTCACTAAGATATCTCATATCAAAATTGCAAGGAAACTGTTTGCCTAAAACACAGATCCTGATGTGGTAAGATGCCTGCCAAATGCTGACTGAACCCATACACTTACATAGCAGCTACCTCTTCAAATAGTGTTAAGATAACCAGTGCAGTCCCCCCAGGGGTCCATACAGACTCCTCTCCAGTTTGGCATCTACTCCTCTAACCTCAAAAATGATAACTAAAACATCTGGTTAATAAGTATAAAGACTGCAAACTGGATGCAACTGTTAAAATCCCTTCAGATATCTGCACTCTTCAGATAGACCCTACCTTCATTAATACCTAGTTATGGTAAAATTAGCTTAAATGGGATGCTAGAGAGTACAGTACTGTTTCTTCCAGAAAATAGAAGTTACCCGCAACATACAATACAGACGGCACACCCTTACAAAATAAGAGGTAGCCAGGGATTGGGTTGACAGTTTCTTTTTCATTCATCATCATGTGGCAACTGTTGTCAGGAAATCCTTCTACTTAGCACACTAGTAGCCAAAGATAGTTCACCTTGACCCCAAGAGCCTACTGTAAACTTAATTCAGTACTGATCAGACTCATTACATTTCATTTGGTATGCATCTAATGCAACATCTCAACAAACTCAAAAAGTCCCAGATGTTCCTAACAAAAGATCTCCAATCTTAAGAACATTAGCCATCAGGAAAGACTGTAAACCCTGATCTGTTGTCTTATAGAATCCTGAGTGAGTCATCTCTACCTTGCTTAACTTGCCGTTAAAGATCTTGTGGTCTCTGACCTCTTATATCTCAGTAATACAAACAACTTGGCTAACATTAGAATCAGACACCTCATCAGCAGATAAATAAAACGTGATCGAGAAGTATATTCACCACCCAGCACCTCTCAATTTTATGGAATAATCTTCTTCTGTGATTATATATCTTACTTACTGGACTACTGGATGGGTGCTTTCAAATTATTCTGAGGACTAAATGGCCTCTTCCTCCATGAAAAAGGAGATAAAGTCAGAGGGTGAGTATTGACAATGCCTTGAAGATCATAAATCTGTCCTGTTTACATATGAGTCAGAGTCTTACCCTACTGAAAGGATAATCTTAAGTTACTGTGTTGCTAAGGGATCATTTAGATAGCAACTCAGGCTGTCCAGCACAAAACTGGTTTATGACAGAATATGACCGATCATAAGGTTTATGACAGAATATGACTGATCATAAGGAGGCAGTAGGGAAGGATGACTCACTGCCAGACTCCAAGTGCCTTTTGGCATACAGATAAGATAAGACATGGCCCCTTCCTGCTTGATGGAACACCTCACTACCATACTCTCTGGGTTAATGACAATCATGTCCTTAGGAAAGGAGCCCTGAGAAGGGTTGGAAAAGGTCTGATCATGGCTCTAGAATGCCGGTATGGAAAATGGACTCCTGAGGTGTTTGGACATCTTGAGCTCTCTGCTCAGAGTACAGCCCCTACCCATAAGCTCTCAGCCTCTTAGCACAAGAAATCTGGACAAAGCCAAAAATAATGGGAGCACAAAGTTCCCAAAATAGATGCAAATATTTTAAATATTGCTCTTATGAGCTTATAAAGTTACTACAGTAAAAGGTTTTGTGTTGACATGCATTTCCTGAAGGATGTGAAATCTGAAAATGAAATGTCTGTCATTATTTAGAGAATTCAATCCCTGCTGATTTGCCAGAAAAGCACATTTTCTGAGGAATGGTCCGAAAGCATGAGGAAAAATCTGGATATTCTGTGAAAATCTGGACAGTTGAAAGATATGCCCCTACCCTACATCAGACAATTAGATGACCAGATGTATGTGATGTCATTCTGTAATCCAGCACTAAAAAATATGTTTTAATACTAGATGAGACAGAAGTCTCAGGGCAGTCTGTTTGTAAAGCCTGACAAGAAGGAAGACCACTCACCCACATCATCTTGCCTTTCTCTAGTAAATGAACTAGGGGACAGTAATCATTTAGATCAGTCAGAAAATAGTGAGATTAGTTACGTATTGTTTTTCTGTATCTGTGTGAATCTTTCCAGCAGTGTTATTTTAATACTTCCTGTGACAACCTCTGGTGTTTATTGTAAATAGATATTCAGTATTTTCATGTTCTTTTTATTATTTATTATTAAATATATTTAAGCTTTTCATTGTGCTGGTCTTTTAGGAAATATTTTAACCTTTGAGAGTACTTATATTTATTTGGTGACACTGTGGCTGCTCCTGAAAGCCTTGTGTTTGGTCAAAATACTACCATCTGTAGAAGTGTTAATTTTACTAAGTATAATTGGAAACCCTAGTAAGAGCCTTAGATTAGCTGGCTTTGGAGTGTTCTGGTGGCAGTATAGCCTCAGCAGAGGTGGAAGAGCTAGTAAACCTGTGCCAACCTTTCCCAGGTGCCAGGTATGTGTGTGTGAGAGAAAATCAAATCTCAGACTGTGTGTGTGTCAGCTACTTGTAAGCAGGGACACACAGCACTGGTTTCACAGTGAGGGTCTTGGAGGACTTGTTTTGGAACACTTGGCTGAGGACTCAAATCTACAGCTGTATCAGTGGAAAGTCTTGTTCTTATTTAGGGCCTGGACAGTGAGCTGCATCTCAAAATACTGTGTGTATCTATTTTTGTTCATAGGTAGGTACTAGGCTATTGGCCCTAGGTCCTATATAACCCTAGTCAAAAAAGTTACCCTGGCTTTCGCCACCCTAGAAAATTATTTTCCTGTGCCCCTGTCAAGCAGAGCCACAGAAGTGATCCCCGGGGTGAATTTCCTATCTCCCATCCAATCATCAAGATTTTTCTTGAAGAGTGCTAATGAGGAGCTCTGTTTGGCATAGATAGGTAGCCTGTTCCAGAGTATGGGAAGTCTCTGGGACAGGAATTTGTCCCTCCAGCATGTTCTGTTTATTGTGGTGACAAGGTTTAGGTCCTCAGAGCGTGTAGCTCGGAGGGACTGGGATTTCTTTAAGTGGAGCATGACCAAGAGCTCTGGATTTGACATAGCTTTGTATGTTAGGCAGAGATCGCCTCTGAGTAGGTGATATGCGACGGAGTAGAGCTGGAGTTTTTTGAGACGGTCTGCGTAGGGCATCTGTTAGAGGCCAGTAATCCTCTTTGTGAGGTATTTCTGGGGCCTTTCCAGTTGCTGTAGATATCTTGTGAGGTACATACCAAAAGGGGTGTTGTACTCTATATAATGGGTCTAATGAGTGATGAGTAGAGGGGAACAATGACCTCTTTTCTTCTGGATGAGAAACATTTTGTGATGAAGCATGCCACGTAGAAGGATTTCCTGACCACTGTGGTGATGTGATTATCAAAGGAGAGACTACTGTCCACCTGTGCCCCAAGGTCTCTTATCACACTTTTGGTGTTAAGTAGACTACCGCCTATGTGGTAGTTCATGGGTACAGAGTTTTTATCAAAGGGGATGACAATGCACTTTTTGGCACTGAGCTTGAGGCCATGGCTTTGACACCAGGCATCTATCTCAGTAAGGCCCTTTTGTAGGATGTCCATATCGTTAGAAGTTTCAATTATGGCTCCTAGTTTGCAGTCATCTGCGAACTTAGTTAGCCAAAGACCTTCTCTGTTAGCCTGTACTTCAGAGAAGTAGACACCAAACAGGAGAGGACCCAGGACTGAACCCTGTGGTACTCCACTTGTCACTGGTCTGAAGTCTGATTTGGAGTCTGCTACTTTCATAGTGTGGGTTCTGTCAGTAACCCAGTTGGCAACCCATCTTGTGACACAGGGATTTATACCTAGTTTAGTGAGTTTATCTACAATTCCAGAGTGGCAGATGGTGTCAAACTCCATGGCGAGATCTACACAGGTTGTGTGAACCACCTTACCCTCATCTATGGCTTTGGTGACTGCTTCAAAGAAGTCTGTCAGGTTTAGGAGACATGATCTGCCATTTACAAACCCAAACTATGTGGGATCTAGAGTTTGGAGATCTCCAATGTCTATGTTTATGAGGTCCATGATGATACGTTCTATGGCCTTGCAGACCAGGCTCGTCAGGCTAATGAGGCGGTAGTTCCCGGGGTCTGTCATGGCTCCCCCTTTGTGGAGTGGGATAACCGTCGTGGTGCACCATTCCATGGGCACAAAGCCTGAGGTGAGGCTATGACTGAACATGGTACTTAGGTGGTGGTGCCAGTTCATTCTGTAGTTTGTGTAGACGGCAGCCTGGGATGTTGTCAGGTCCCATGGATGCTGTGTTCTTGGCTTTGGAGAGTGAGGTTTTTACCTGTGCAGCCATGATTACAGGAACTTTGCATTCTTCCAGTATAGAGATGGGCCCTTTAGGGGGTGAGAGGGGGTTAAAGTTAGCACTGAACTTATCTGCCAGGATGTTGGCAATATCAGTTGGTGGCAATATCAGTTGGTTCTGTATATTTAGTGCCATTGTGCTGTAACTCAGAGCAGATCTGAGTGTTGCCATTGAGATTCTTCACATAGCTATAGAATGCTTTGTGGTTGTCTTTAGAATCAGTGGTGATTTTGTTTTCATAACTAGCTTTGGAGGATTTTATGAGGGATCTCAGCTTCTTACTGAGGCAGACCAGGGAGTTCCTCCAGTCATGGGATTTTACTCTTTTTTGCAACAGTTTCTTTCTTTCTTCTGTTGTAGAGTTTGTTTACGGCAGAAGACCACCAGATTGGCTTCCTTTTTTTGGAGGATAGCATCTTGGTTCTCTTAGGGATAGCACAATCCATGCACTCGTGTAAGTGCTTATAAAGTGCATTTGTGTAGGATTCAGCAGTCGTACCTCTATTGACCATCTGCATGGGTGTTGTGAAGTTTGCCACATCTGTCTTAAGAAGCGTGAAGTTGGCTTTGGAGAAATTTTTTACAGTTGTTTCCCTAATGGGGGGTGGGGGCGGGATGTGGATGTCTAGGGTGATTAGCTTGTTGTCGGATCTCGGCAATGAGAAATTAACCTCTGATGTGGAACACCGGTCACACATGTTGGTGATGACCAGGTCTAGGATATTGCTGCCCCTGGTGGGGGTGTGGATAAGTTGATCCAAGGCGTTGGAATTTATGAATTCCAGAAAATGTTGAGCAAAGGAGTTGGTATATGAGACAGTTAATGGTGGGGTAGTTGAAATCACGCATTATTAGGGTGTTGGGTTGTACCCTAACATTTTCCAGTGTATCAAAAAAAGAGGAGTGGGAATCCTGGGTCATGGTGGGGGGTCTGTAGCAAGCTACAATCTGGATTGCGGTCTTGCCCAGAGTTAGTTGAACTTGGATAATCTCGGAAGCATTATGCTGAGCAACTAGTTTGATGGTGTGGATATCCTTAATGAATATGGACACGCCTCCACCTTTAGTGTTTCGGTCCTGGTTAGGTGGCCGAAAGATGTGGTATGAATTATAGCCTGGTAATGCAGGGGTGCTCTCTGGAGTTTTGAACCAGGTCTCTGTCAGTGCACAGATGTCGATGCTCTCCATTTTAAGAAGTGCCTCGAATGAGTGCATTTTGAGGTTTAGACTTCTAGCATTGAGTAGCATTACCCTCAGATTTTGCTTGCTTGTACCGGTTACAGTGGTGAATTTGTCATTTGAACCTTGCCTAAAAAAGGCACTATAGGGGTGGCAAGAGCCTTTGTCAGTATCCGGAATCACAAGGGCGACAAGTGTAGGCCATCTCTGGCAAAGCATCGATGTCTGTCGATCATATCATCCCAGGCAGACAGATACTGGATTCCCTTAGAATGACACCAGAAGCTTGGCCAATTGCTGAAGTCAATCATTTTGTTCTTATACTGTGGTATCATTCTGGGTGATGGCAGGATGCTACTCAGGGCTAAAGTCATACCTGCCTGGGCTACAAGATCAGAGAGCTCCTCCATGTCTCTTCATGTAGTCCAGGGAGGTACGTCTCAGGTCATTCACACCAACATGGACTATGACAGAGTCATATTTGAACTTGTTGTGGAGTGACCTGAGTGCGTGTCTTATGTGGCGGATCCTGGTACCCGACAGACAGCTCACAGTAACTTTTTCCTTGTTTAGCCTGGTGAGTGGAACATCAGTGTGCCTAACTAGAGAGTCAACTATGACTAGAGTGTTGTGTACGTTATGCCTTATGGGCTGTAGTTGAGTGGCACACTGAGTTTGTGGGCTATGTGTCATTTGGGTTGGGCTGGGGAGTGGAGGTTGCTTGCATTTCTGCTTTGGAGGTCTCGGTTGTTTGGGCAGATTTTTATTGAGAGCCTCCGCGAATGTAGGTGTGTGTTTTGTGCTTCTATGTGTATGTTTTGTTGGTGTAGGATTTGAGGGACTATGTGACGAGGGTGGTGTTTACCTTCTCCTCTTGACTGTCTAGTCCAGTCTTCGGTGAAGAGAGCTTTGCTTCCAGTTTGGCTATTTAAGTGAATTTCTCACAGGTTGTAGTACTGGGTGGTAGGAGGAGAGGGTTGTCTGTGTACATGAGGCAATTGCTGCATTGCCCCAAGATGCCCAGATTCATCAGGTAAACAGGAGAAAACATTGGGAGCTGACCTTTAGACATGCCTGGATAGGTGCTTATTTATTAAGTACTAAAAACTGTTTTCCTCTAGACAAGTGAGGAAAGTTGAGTGCTGTAGTAATTTGTAGCTTATTTAGTGCTAACAATGAGTTCTGAACAAGTGCTGAGCTCAAAGAAACAAGAGTTTGAGTGCTAAAACTAAAAAGCTGGCTAGTTGCAAGGAAAAATTTGAAGAGCAGACTTTATGGCGCCAGGAATAGTTTAACCCTAGTTAAGCAGGGGGAAGGGGGGCTCAGGAGCTTACAAACAGTCCTGGATACAGCAAATCTGTATCTGGACCAGACTTGTCATAGGAAAGGGGGGAAAACAAGCTTACAATTCTTTTTCGTAAAGTGTAAATGGACAAAGCTAGAACAGAAGTTAATTCAAGGTTAAGAATCTGAGTGGGTTGGCCTTCACAAATGTTCTCTATTAGATTTAATGAACTAATGACACTAGACTGAGAGTAGTGTCACAGATCAAATATACAGTATGGGCGGGCAACTGCAAAGCCACCAAGTATAAGAACACCACAACAATAGGGAAGAGGGGTGGGAAACTATTACAGCTACTAGCTGTAGCCACTAAATGAAAGTTTTAAACAGATCAAGGAGCAAGCAGAATCTAGAGAATGCTTTTAACTGCAAACAGACTAGACTAGAACACAAAAACCTCAAAAAAATCAAAAATGCACAGAAAAGCACAAATAGAGCACTCACAAACAGAAAATACAACTTTCAGTATGAAAAAGCAGCTTACAGTTAAGTAATTCAGTAAACATGCAATTAGAGTGAAACAGTATCTAGCAATGCAAAATACAGTTAAAACAGTATAAAATAATACATAAATACAGTGAAACAGTAAAATAAGCTTCATAACAGTGCAAAATGTAGTAGATTAACTGTATAGCACAATTATACGTGTTAGAGAAGTACAAATCAATGAAATAAGTGTAAGAAATAACTTAATCTTGCTTTTGGAATCTTAAGGAATTTCTACTTAGTTTCAGTAATGAATTACCATCCACAGCCTGATAAATACAAGCACAACCTTTTCCAGACACAGGGTTTATATACCAGTAGGGATGGAAGAGTTAGAAGATCAAATTACTACTCAGTCCTATTAGCCCCTGCTATTACCCAATCACTCATACTACAGAAGGTCAGGAAACCCTGTTACTCTCAATAATAATGAAGACAGACAATCAGCAGAAAATGGCTGCCAGAAACAAAGGAAATGCAACAAACAAAACTACCAGACCTGGACAACAGCAGGCCTCTATCAAGATTATGCCACGTGAGCAGAACACAGAAACCTCACTTTAAATGCATAGAGAGAGCACTCACAAAGAGAAAATACAAGTCACAGCATGAAAAAGCAGTTTACAATTTAGTAATTAAATAAAAATGCAATTATAGTAATGCACACTTACAGCAACTAGCTGTAGCCACTAAATGAAAGTTTTAAACAGATCAAGGAGCAAGCAGGCTCTAGAGAATGCTTTTAACTGCAAACAGACTAGACTAGAACACACAGAAACCTCAAAAAATCAAAAATGTACAGAAAAGCACGGATAGAGCACTCACAAACAGAAAATACAACTCTCAGTATGAAAAAGCAGCTTACAGTTAAGTAATTCAGTAAACATGCAATTAGAGTAATGAAACAGTATCAAGCAATGAAGAATACAGTTAAAACAGTACATAAATGCAGTGAAACTGTAAAAAAAGCTTTATAACAGTGCACAATGTAGTAGATTAACTGTATAGCACAATTATAAGTGTTACAGATGTGCAAATCAATGAAATAAGTGTAAGAAATAACTTATCCTGCTCTTGGAATCTTAAGGAATTTCTGCTTAGTTTCAGTAAGGAATGACCATCCACAGCCTGATAAATACAAGTGAACATCCCTAATCAGTGTCAGTGGTGAGGATTGAGGGTCCTTGATTAATGGCCCAGAGCACGGATGTCACAGACGGTTCCAGTTTGGAAGGGGAAGACTAAAGGATGGATGGATGGCTCACCAGAGTCCTGAAGGGCAGACAGAACTGCTCAGTTTATATACATATTAAAAAGTTGCTGGCTGTTTAAGACTGTACCATTTTTAAATTCTTTACAAAGAGAACACTTACTAATATTATGGGTACTACCCAAACTACATAAACATTGGGTCTGCCTGTCAAATTAATTAATTTCCCAGGCAAAATTATACCAGTGAAAGAAAAACAGATGACTTCAGAGGAGCATGATCTTGGTCCAAGAAGAAAGAAAAGTACAGTTGTGTACCTACCATAAATGTAGATGTTCAAGTATATTCACTGTTGCAGTCATTACACTTGGGTTATCCTGCTGGCAGGTGGCCCGCAGTCGGCCCGAGTTCCAAAGTCTTGGTCCGGCATCGGTTGCTGTCGCCTCTTCCCTGACGGCAGTGCGCCAGGGGTATAAAAGTTGCAACCGATGCCATTTTCTTCAGTTTTTCTTGCCCCAGATGTCAGGTGCCCCCAGATATGAAGGCTGAAAAGATAAAAATATGCCAAACAACCATGCATATATTACTATAAACATTTCCTTCATCTACAAGCAAATACACCACATAGGTTGTATAGAGTTGAGAAGTACAGAATAGTCCCAGCAAAGAGGGGGATGGTGGGTGGGTAACCTGGACTGCAACAGTGAATACACTCGAACATCTACATTTATGGTAGGTACACAACTGTACTATGTTCATCGTGTTTCACTGTTGCAGTCATTACACTTGGGTAGAATCCCAAAGCTGAGGTTGGGTGGCTGGGTCTAGATTGGATTTGGCGAGGCTAACAAGCCCTGCAGAACTGCAGTGGCAAAGCGTGCTCTGGATTTGGAGTAGAGAGGTAGGTGGTAGTGCTTGGTAAAAGTGTGCACTGAGCTCCAGGTTGCAGCTCCTAATATGTCTTTGGTTGGTACCCCTCTGAGGAAAGCTGCTGAAGTGGCTGCTGCTCTGGTAGAATGAGGACTAATGCCCTTAGGCACAGATTTGCCATGTTGTGCATAACAGAAGTGGATGCAGTGTCCTATCATTTGGAAATTGTCTGCTTTGTAATAGGTTTTCCTTGTGATCCTGCAGCATATGCTACAAACAGTTGCTCAGTTTTTCTGAAAGCTTTTGTTTTGTCCAAGTAAAATTGTAGCTGCCTGTGTACATCCAAAGCATGCAGAAGTCTTTCCCCTTTATTCTGGGGATTTGGGTAGAAAGTAGGCAAATGAATGGTTTGGTTTAAGACCACATTGGAGACCACTTTGGCATGAATGTTGGGTTCGTCCTTAGAGAAACCCTGCCCTGGTGAAAAATGAGGAAAGGTTCAACAGCCATCAATGCCTGTAACCCTGAGACTCTTCTTGCTGAAGTTATTGCTAGGAGCAGAGCAGTTTTCCATGAAAAGAATTTTAGATCAGCTGTGCTGGCTGGTTCAAATGGAGGCAGTATTAGTTTTTCTAAAACAAAATTGAGGTCCCAAGTAGGTTCTGGTGCTCTCCTAGGGAGGTCTTAAATTCTTTGCCCCTCTGAGGTACTGTCGTAGTAGAGGATGTGAAAAAACAGGAGGATCCACATTGTAATGAGCTGAAATGGCAGAGGCATGGATTTTAATAGATGAAAAAGATAGGCCTTTGTCCAACATCTCAGTCAGGTATTGCAAAATCTGAGGTATATCAGGGACCAGTGGGTTGAGCCCTTGTGCCTGGTTCCAAACACAGAATCTCTTCCATTTTTCTGCATAAGATTTCCTAGTGCTGGGTCTCCTGGCTTCCAAAATTACATCCATAACAGCTTTAGAGAGAGGTGCAGTCTGAGTGGCTACATTATCTGCCATGCTGCCAGGTTTAAGGTTCTGAGTTGACTGTGCAGAATCTGATTGTTTTGCTGTGTCAGAAGATGAGGGATTTGAGGTAGAGGCCAAGGTGGGCCTTGGGACAAAGTCTTTAGGATTGGGTACCAGTGCTGGCGTGGCCAGTCTGGTGCAATCAGGATCATTTTTGGCCTCTCGTCTGACTTTTAGAAGCACCTTGGTGAGAAGAGGCATCGGAGGGAAGGCATAGACTGTCAGGTTTTTCCAGCTGAAAGATACAGTATCCACCTTCCATGCTTGAGAGTGATAAGGCCTTGTGCAAAATTTCTGTATTTGGCAATTGTGAGGGGAGGCAAAAAGATCTATGTCTGGGCATCCCCATTCCCTTGTTATTATGTTGAACACTTGTGGATTTAGCTTCCATTCGTGAGGATCCATGAGATTTCTGCTTAGTTCATCTGCCAGTGTATTTTTTGTTCCTGGCAGGAATTGTGCTTGCAGATGTACCTGGTAGGTCAGTGCTGTGTTCCACAAAGTCATGGCTTGTCTGCATAGGGGGTAGGAATGTATGCCCCTTGCTTGTTTATGTACCACATAACTGTGGTATTGTCAGTCTTTATTAGTAATTGTCCTGGATGTATTAGGTCCTTGAAGGCTGTCAGGGCATTCTGTACAGCTAGCATCTCTTTTTGATTGATGTGAAGATGCATTTGTTCCTTGGGCCATGTGCCCTGAATACATTTTCCTGCCATATGTGCTCCCCAGGCATAATCCGATGCATCTGTTGTTCTTGTCTGCCTGGCTGTAGGTAAGGTGAAAGGCTGTCCCTTGTTGTGGTGACAGGCCTGGGACCACCATCGAAACTCCTGTTGTAGGCAGGGAATCAAGGTTATGATTGTCTCTAGGCTGTGACAATGCTGAGTCCAAACACTTTTAAGATACCACTGTAGTTTCCTCATATGCAGTTTGGCATATGGAATTAGTAGAATGCAAGATGCCATGAAACCCAGGGCCTGCAGAATTTTTCTTGCAGGGAGCTGGGTCTTTGTTACCATCATTTGAAAGTAATGAGTCAGTTGCCTTTGTTTGTCTGGCGTGAGATAAGCCATCTGGGCAGTTGTATTTAAGCTTGCACCCAGGAATATTATCTTTTGAGAGGGCACTAGTTTTGATTTATTTTCGTTTACTGTGTACCCTAGGCAAATTAGCAATCTTTTTACAAACGCCAGGTGCTTTAGAAGAATGTCCTTGCTCTCTGCTTGAATAAGGCAGTCATCCAAGTAGGGATATATTTGAATTCTTTTTGTCTGCAAAATGCAATTAATGCTGCCAGGCATTTTGTGAAGACCCTGGGCGCAGTAGATAAGCCAAAGGGCAGTGCAGAGAATTGGTAATGCATTGAGCCTGCTATAAATCTGAGGTAACTTCTGCACGATTGTCTGATTGGGAAGTGCAGGTATGCCTCCTTGAGATCCAAAGTAACTAGCCAAGCCTCGTTGCCCAGCATGGGCAGAAGTTGTTGTAGTGTTATTTTGAATTTTGGAACATCCAGGAAAGTATTTAGGATTGACAGGTCCAATATTGGTCACCAGGCTTTGTCTTTTCTGGGTACTAAGAAAAGTCGTGAGTAAAATCCTTGGCCCTGTTCTTCTTGTGGAACTTTTTGAATAGCTCCCATATCCATAAGAGCAGCAATCTGTTTTTATGCCTCTGCCCATTGGTTTTGTGGCAGGTTTGGCATACCTTTTGGTTTTGGAAGTGTGTGGAAGTGGAACCTGTACCCTTGAGAAACTATATTCAACACCCATTGGTCTTGGGTGATCATGTGCCAATTTTTTGAGAAAAGTGCTAGCTTTCCCCCTTGGGGTGCTGTCAACTGATAAGAGCTTGGCATTTGCAGAGGGACATCATTGTGACTGTTTCTTATAAGGTTGTGATTTGTCTTCTCCTCTTTTGGGGGCTGAAGCACCCCATTGTTTAGGTCTGTAGGAGCCTTGGGGCTGAGATCTGCCTCTTGGGTGTCTGTATCTGCCTCTTTGTGGCTTGTCTGACACTGGAAAGGACCAATTTTTTGAAAACCAGTTTCTGCTAAATCTAGGTGGTTGAAACTGTAAGAAATCTTTCACAATTTGCATCGACTTTGCTTTATCCTCCATTTTCTTTAACACCTCTTCTGCCTTAACACCAAACAAAGTATCATGCTGTAGTGGAGCATCCAATAATTTTACTTTAACATGGTCAGGTAAACTTTGTTCTTTCAACCAAGCATGTCTTCGAATAACTGAGCCTGTAACTGCAGCTCTACAAGAAGCCTCTAATGAATCAAAACCACATTGCAGAGTATGCTTTCCCACTTGTTCAACTGCATGCAATAAATCATGCATTTCTTTACTGTCAGGACTTTCTATATTTGTAACCATTTTCTGCTTTAACAATGACATGAGATACTGCTGATATTTAAGCATGTGAAACTGACAGTTTAAAGCTCTTACAGCTAAAGTAGCAGAAGTGTAAACTTTTACAGCATCCAATAATTTTACTTTAACATGGTCAGGTAAACTTTGTTCTTTCAACCAAGCATGTCTTCAAATAACTGAGCCTGTAACTGCAGCTCTACAAGAAGCCTCTAATGAATCAAAACCACATTGCAGAGTATGCTTTCCCACTTGTTCAACTGCATGCAATAAATCATGCATTTCTTTACTGTCAGGACTTTCTATATTTGTAACCATTTTCTGCTTTAACAATGACATGAGATACTGTTGATATTTAAGCATGTGAAACTGACAGTTTAAAGCTCTTACAGCTAAAGTAGCAGAAGTGTAAACTTTTTTCCCCCCAATCTGTCCAGAGCTCTGGAATCCCTATCTGAGGGGACAGGATTTTTGGCAGTGGAAGCTTTAACCCCTTTAGGACCCTGAGAAATTGTTTCTGGGTCTGCAGTAGGGTTTTTGTAAAGAAATTTATGAGAGTCAGGGACCCTGTAATACCTGTCTGGCTTTACTGGTGCAGGGGGTAAAGAATCTTGAGAAAGAATGGATTCAGAAAAAAACATCATCTACAATATCAAACACAGGGGGGATAGCCAGGGGCCTGTGCTGAGGCAATAAAAGGAAATCTCTGAGTTTTTTCTTGGATTCTGAGTAATCCTGGCTCTCCCAATGGAAATGCTCCCTCATGGTGTGCAGGGTTTCCCCAAAAGAGTAATCCTCAGGTGGTGAGGCTGAAGGAATGGACTCTTCAGCATCAGAGTCCTCATAGGGAGGGAGAGAATAGCCCTGGTCAAAAGAAGAATCAGAGGAAATGGAAACCTGATCAGAGGAATCATAATCAGTGTCTTGCCTAGGCCTTTTGTCAGGAGGGGGATAGGAGCCCCTGATTACAGTAATAAGGTCTTCGGCCATTTTAAGCATCTGTTTCTTTGTCATGGATGACTGTTCTGGAGAATGCTGCACTTGTTTCCTTGTCTTTAATGGTGTTTTTGACTTTGCTTTTGCTGCTGTAGTAGCTTTAATTGTAAGCTGTGAAGGTCTGAAAACACCCTCAGAAGCCGGTGCCTGCTCAGCGGCTCCAGACCCATCTGAGGGTACAGTTTCCGTAGGCCCAATACCTTGAGTTTCCACAGGCCTCAGTGTTTCCATGTGGCTGTCAGTTACGGCCTGTGGCTCTGAGGTAGCGGGTGTCAAGGGCTGCGAAAGCGCCTCACTGAGAACCGGCGAGTGGCCTAGAAGAGGCTTCGTCGTCGGTTTTGGAACTCAGATGCCTGTCTTTTTCTTTGTCTTTGCGTTTTTTATACATTCCGGTCGTCGGTTGTTCAGACGGCATTACGTAATTAAATCTTCGTCCAAAATAATGTAAATCAAAATCGAACAGACGTTTAATAGTGCGTTTATTGAATCTAGCACAAAACCGACAAGTAGTAACGTCGTGGTCAGGGCCTAGGCAAGGAATGCAGTAAGAGTGAAAGTCCTTATGAGGTATTTGCTTCCCACATGAAAAACAATTATTAACTTTTACTGACATCGGTCTGGAGCAAGAAAAAGTTGCCCCAACGGGGTACTTAGCTTTACTGAAGACTTCGGTTCTGAAATTCAATTTTGAAAATCTCAGGAGTCGGCCGACTGGCACTTGCGAACTGCTTTTGCTTCAGGCACATCGCAGCAAGAAAGACTGAAGAAAATGGCGTCGGTTGCAACGTTTATACCCCTGGAGCACTGACGTCAGGGAAGAGGCAACAGCAACCGACGCCGGACCAAGACTTTGGAACTCGGGCCGACTGCGGGTCGCCTGCCAGCAGGATAACCCAAGTGTAATGACTGCAACAGTGAAACACGATTAACATCTAATTTCTGACAGGAACATTTAACTAGATTTTTTTTTATAAAAGGAAGTCAGAAGGTTGAAAGTAATGGGTTTTTACAATTCAACCATTTTCACTTTAAGCCATTTTACCACCTAAACTGAAGCATGGTAAATAAGGTCTGGATACAAGGTATACAGTGGATGATGGGAAAAGGAGGAGGATGCACAGCAGCCTTAGAAAGTTCCATCTCCTGAGCAGACTTAATATCTGGGGAATGAAACATTACTCTTGCTGTTAGGATGGTCCTCCTTTTAATCAGCTGTCAAGTTGTTGGGCAGCAGAAGTTATTGGATGGAAAAAAAAAACAATACATTTAAGTACTTAAAGTACATTGTCAACTAAGCCAAAGCTGGGGGAGGGCTGGCCAAAATTTTTTTATTAGTCTGACCCTTTGGCCTGGAACATAAATGATCGCTACTTACTCACTTGATGCATCAGCAAACATATGATTCCACTTTTTTCACAAATAATTTAGGAAGACAATGTAAAGGAAGCATTTGCTAATAATAAATACTGACTTGCACTGGCAAAAGACCACAACAGAATGTAGAAGAAAAATACAAAGAGAATTATTTGGTAACATACCATGTAAGCCAAAGTGTAAAAAGTAACTATGTAATAGATTGTCAGAGATTATGAGTTTCGTTTACACTTCAACTTACATGTATCTTGTATGAAGCAGTAAAAAACATCTAGAAATAACATTCATTAATTCAGCAGGTGCAGACTTGAGCAGCACAGAAAATCTTTTCAGTGTCAAGCAGTAGAGAAATGAAACTTGAGCACTTAAATGTTTCCAAGCAAAATTCATTTTTACACCACGGTTATTGTATGGTATATCATGACTGTCCCAGAGTCACTGCTTTCTACCAAATTGCTATGTCTGCTACATCTATCATCACTACAAAAAGTCTCACAAGACGGTGCTTTCTTTTCATATTTGTTGAGCATACCCATCAACCTCTTATCAGAAAAAAGATCTGGGTAAAGCTAAAAATAATGGAGGGATAAAGGCCCAAAAATAGGGACAGATTTTAAATTATTGCTCTTGTAAACATAGAAAGTTGTTTCAAATAAAGTATTTTGCATTACCATGTATTTTCTGAAATATATGAACTCTGACACTCAAATGCTTGTCATTATTTAGTGACTTCAGCCTCAATGGATTTGACAGAAAACCACACATTTTAAATTAGGAAAAGACCAAAAATATGAAGCAAACATCCAAACATTCTGCAAAAATCTGGTATGCTGTTGAAAAAAAAAAAAACACATCTCAGCTGCAGAATATAATGTACATTGTGTACGTTACTCTACTGTGGTATTTGTACTACTTTCTAGAATTGTAGCCATAATCACCCTAGTTAAGTGCTCAGCCAAGTGTCCGCTAGCAGCCTACAGTGGTCTACAGTCCCCTCTTTACTATCTCTTCTCCTTCCCACTCCCTTGGCTGTTCCTCATGACATCCTAGTAGTCATTTTACAGTTTGGTCACTAGGTGGCAGTGTTCTTCCACTCTCTGTGTTCACATTTAATTTACAGTAGTCCTCCATCTGTGCTTCACCCCCTGTGAATTCCCCTCTGTAGCTCTCCTTTATAGTATTTGACCCTGTGTCTTATCCCTGTGTCCCCATACCTCCGAGCTTCTGTCTAGCTCTATGCCTTGCTTCCAATCCACTGATTTTTTGTAGGTCACCTTCCTTCTCCTTGGCTCTACCCACTCCGTTCGCCCTACAGGCTTACTCTGCTCCACTACCCTGCCCCCAATTCCCACCCACCTGCAGCACCTCTACACTTATGCTTGACATACCACACCCACTTCCACCCTCTTCCTCCCACACCCAATCAGCTTATCCAACCCCACCCATAATACAGTCCACCTCTTCCAGTCCATCCCATGCATTTCATTCCCCCACCTTCTCACCACTAAATCTAAACTCTCAAACATAGCTTGCCCCGATACCTTTATAGTCTAAGCCTACCTTCAACCACATATCCAAAATAAACACCATGCCTACCAAGCCTGCCACATTAGGTCTAATATTAAGTTTTATGATCTTATCCTTCAACTATATCACTAGACCTCTGTATGCTAATCACTCTCCCCCATTCCACACTACCTCAGCCCTTATACAGCACACACACTCACTAACCTGCATTTCCCCCAGTCTCTGCTCCATGAACAACACTTTACTCGTCCCCTATAAATGTACATCTAACCACAGAATCACCACACCCTTCTACACTAGCTCTATCTCAATAAAGCTTACTACCCACAAACTTAACACTAAGCAACTTAATTACCTCCTCTCCCATATTCGTCAACTTATCTCTATCCTTCTTTCTAAAAACATACAGCCAAACCCTGGCCCATCTCCTCCACACAACCCAAACTCCCCATCTGACCCACCCAACTCATCCGCCAAGTCCCTTCATTTCACAGCTCTAAATGCCCAGAGCATTTGTAATAAAATCCCCAACCTCCATGCCTGGCTTATCCATAATCAGCCAGATATTCTATCCATCTCTGAAACTTGGCTGAAACCCCATATAAAAGACTCTGAATTAATACCACCTAACTACGGCATTATTAGAAAAGACAGAACACACAAAAAAGGGGGAGGTGTTGCTCTCCTCTACACTTCATCCCTCTTAATTACCCCCTACTCCAAACCTATTCCCAAAGTTGGTAACGCTGAATTAATCCCAGTCCTTCTTCAGATAAATAAACACAAATTTATCTGTAATGTCACCTTTACATCCCCCCAAGAGACAATGTCCCAACCGACGAAGATATTCTCTCCTGGTTTTCTACTAACATTACTAATGAAACTATAATCCTGGGTGATGTCAACATTAACTGAGCCACAGTTCAATTACCAACCAACTCCCTAAATATAAATCTTTACAACTTCACAACTTATTTCCTCAACAACCAGAGCATCCAAAGACTTCCTCTCTGGAAGCATCCTAGATTGGATTCTAGTTTCACATCCCCACTACATAAGTAATAGTGGTACCCTTCCTGACCACTAGGTGACCACCTTCCCACTCCCCCCTCCACAGCTAACCTAGACCTATACCTCTACTCTGTATCCAAGAAACTTTAACCCCTATGAATTTTCAAAAGCACTAAAAAGCACAAACTGGAACCCACTGAAAACATAACTCATAGACAATGCGTTACTTACTTTAACACAACTTTCTTAAATTTGCTTGACTCTTTTGCACCCTGGAAAACAAAATGCACAAAAAGCAACCCAGTCCCATGGCTAACTAAGAATACCTTACTCTTCATGCGGCTTCATGATAAAGCTTGGAAACATTACCATAAAACTAAAACCACAACTACCCTGAATGAATACAAAACACTCTGCAACAAAGTAAAAAAAAAAAAAACTTATTATCTCAGACCGCAAAACCTATTTTTCCACACTCCAAATCAACCATAAATCTAACCCTAAAAAATTCTGGGATCGAATCTCCTTCCTCCTCAACCCAGGTAAAAAAAAAGAAGAACCCCTGCCCTGACCCAAATGCCTCCCAACTGGAACTAGCTTCCCAATTTAACTCTTTCTTTACAGACTCCATAACCAAACTAACATCATCCTTCACAAATAATTCAGCTTCCCCACATCAACCCCCTCACATCCCTTTCTCCTTTGTTAACTTCAGCTCCCAACCTCCTCCATTTTCCATGAACCCCATCCTTGTCTCTACTATAAAAAAAACTACTTCTAAAAACTGAAACCATGTTCCAATGCCCCTGACGACAAATCCTCCTAAGTCCTAAAAATAGCAGCAGAAGCCACTGCCCTCCCTATCTGCATACTAATAAAATCGATCCATTTCAGAATGTCATGTCCCCCAGCTCTGGAAAAAGGCCTTTATTATTCCACTTCATAAAGGGGGCAACAACACCACCCCTAACTTCTGACCTATCACTATCTTATCCCCCATTTCTAAACTTCTTGAAAACTGTATCCACCTACAACTTCTGCCGTATCTCTTAAGTAATAACTTTCTTACTCCTACCCCAGCATGGTTTCTGACCCGGCCATAGTACCACCACCGCTCTCCTCTCCTTCCTAGAAACTGTTAACAAGGCCCGAGACTCCGGTCACATTGTATCTTCCCTGCTCTTAGACCTTTCTAAGGCCTTTGACACCATCTCTCACACCCTTCTCCTTACTAAACTCTCCAAACTAAACCTATCCCACTCTGCTATCAACTGGTTCACCAGTTACCTATCTAAGAGGCAACAAGCAGTCAAGTGGAAAAAAGCTATTTCACCTTTCCTAATTACTCCCATTAGCAAAATTAACTCAGGATGCCTTCTCTTCTACTGAACAATGGATGCGAGCAAACCACCTGGCACTCAATGCAACCAAGACCAAACTAATGATATTCTCCCCTTCTAAAACCACCATCCTAGACAAATATTAATTCTCTATCACCAGCCAAAATAAACACATCTCTCGAAATAGTCTCCACCGCAAAACGTTTAGGAGTCCTAATTGATGACCAACTAAAGTCTGATAACCATCTACAAGTAAACAGCAAAAAAAAAAAATAAATAATAAACTTGGCATGCTCTACCACCACTACCTCTACATCTCTCCCTCAACCAGGATCACTCTTGCTACTACTTACCTCATATCCTCTTCCTCTTATATGGTACCGCTATCTTTACTAAATGTACAATCCTCCCTCAAGTCAAAACTCTCCTCCTGCTACTACAACATTTCTTAATTTGCTACTGGCCACAGATCCTCTACTCATCACTGTACATCCCTACATCAACTGAAAGGGCTTGAGCTACCCAATTTTCTCACCTATACTCAACTTATCCAAGCAGACAAACTTATTTTTAGCCCCTCTCTTTGCCCCTCCCTTACCTCTACCTTCCAAATACATCTACCAAATAGATGTCTCAGATCCAACTTCCAAAATCTAACTGAGCTACATAAACCTGCCTGTCTGTCTGTCAGGCAAACATCTCTATCCTTCTCTGTAACACACCACTGGAACTCTTCCACCACACATTGTACTACTAGCTGTCTCTCTGCATTCAAAACTTTATTCCACTCCCATCTAAACTCACAATGGGAATGCTCCTGCTCCCACCCTACATAGCTTTCTCAACCATAGTTACTCTCCACAAGCTAATACATCTGCTATGAGCTTCCTATTGTCTTATATTCCTAACAATAACTGTTGGCACAATCTTATTTTTCAAGAACTGTAAATTTAATTTTTATTGCAACATGTTTCTTTGTATTTCTATTTGTATTGTATTTGTCTTATTTGTAATTTGTACTTCTCTGGAGCTTTTCTCCCCAGGACTCCATTGAAAATGGGCTCCTCGTGACCCAATGGACCATCCTGGCAAACAAACTGAAAATAAATAAATGTTAATTTGCTGGCACGGGATTTTAGCAGACAAACTTGACAGAATGAGAAACATCTCCATGGCTCGATACATGAGCTGGCTTTCGCTGGCTCCACATTCAGTTTAATACAATACAATACAATAAAACCTACAGCTTGCTTTTCATAAACTTGCAGACTACTTAATATTTAACAAGCCACACTGAAAAGGATGAGAACATAAAAATATCCTGCTTGGCACAAAAACTCGCAAGATGACAGATTATTTCAAATGCAGCAAAAAAGAAAGTAAATAAAGTAAAACACCATCTTCAGGATATAGAACTAATAACTTGTACTTTATCAACTTTATCAAGATACACAAATGAGATAAGTGAAATAAAGTGAACAGACTACAGCTTATGCATGAACAACCAACAATGCTACACACGTAGAATGCATGTTTGATTTCAAAGACCAAAATTAAAAGAAAGTAAATAAAAAAGTAAAACACCATCTTTAAGATATAGAACTAATAACTTGTACTTTATCAACTTTATCAAGATACAGGAATGAGATAAGTGAAATAAAGTGAACAGACTACAGCTTATGCATGAACAACCAACAATGCTACACACGTAGAATGCATGTTTGATTTCAAAGACCAATATTAAACAACTGGTCTCCACAGTACCTGACTGAATGTGAAAGGAAAATATGGGCACTTTCGTGAACAAACAATACTGTCGAAATCTTTCCTTTATTTGACAGCAGTAAACCAGACACATTCTTGAAGCTTACAAAGTTGATTCGGCAACCAGTCAAAAAAAAACAAAGACATACTGTAAAACAAAGCCCATATGCTGTCCTGCATTTCAAAAGTGTAACCCGAGTTAACACCATATGTTAAATCCTACAGCAAAACTCCCAGTACAGTAATTAGGTTGAAATTTCAAACTTAAAACAACTCAATGTAATGAGAAAGATGAAATAATTCAGATAAGTGATCAAAGCAAAATCACCTGTAACAAAAGTAGAGAGAGAATGCAGGTATAATATTCCTCTCAGTGTCAAGTAAATGGATGAGGTAATTCACTAAAACTCTAACACAATACTTAAAAGGATTCATAATATCTTCAGAAACACTGTTAGACGATCTCAACACCCTGATAAATTACAAAACTAACCACAATGGGAGTGGCTGTGTGCCATACCATTCCAAACACTTCAATACAGCACATCCCACAAGACCTATCTTTCTTTGCATAAGACAGAGGAATGGTGCAGTTTTAACAGTTGATGCAAAACCAGAAACAATGTGTTTGGTTAAAAATATTTTCCAAGGTTTTAAAGAAATAACAAAGCCTTATTTTAGCATCAAAAATTATTTCAAACAATATCAAACAACTTTGAGTACCACATCATGTGATGCCTATTACAAGTCAGGACTATCTCAACAAGTTTCATCTTCCTTTTTATCTGTCAAACATTTCTTAGACCTAAAGCCTGACTTTCTCAGCAAAGACTGCTAACTTTCACACGTGAGTCCTCCAGGCCACAACAGCTGTCTTTCATTGCAAGCAGCTTTTTTCACCTTTATTCTGAGCAGTTTTTGAGAAAGACCTTAATAATTACAGTTACTGTTGAATGTAGCAACTAGGATGGTGATTTGAGTTTCTAGATTCCCTTTACTGTCCTGGTGATGCAACTCTCTAGTCATTACAGGTCTGCTACTGATCACTTTATAGTGGTATTGCTAAATAACGTAGCCCTGTACCATCACTGGCATTCAGGAAACATAATACTGACCATACTACATAGTTTGTTTCCCTCATTCAGTCAATAATAAAGTTTTAGGTGTTTCCAAGGAAAAGGTGGAGTCTTAGAATGCGTGTTATCCCACACTCACACAACACAATGAAAACCATTACTTAAGTACTCACATTATCTATCTATCAAACTGCTTCACTTTACAGTGAAAGTTTTTTTCTTTCTACAAAGGCTTGATCATACAGTCAACCTACACAGCCCTAAAATTTCTACATTTCCTGTGCCCCTGACATTTCTTCCTCTACTGTACAGTGTAAGTACTAACATCCATTGGGCTTTCATTGATATACTTCTGGCACACAGAACAAACAACACCTCACATGTCCTTTCATCTGTTCCAGACAGGTATTTTCTACACAACTAGACAAGGCACTATTTACAGCCAGCGAGAGAGCCCATTCATATTCTGAGGATCGTACATGCCTAAGGCTAATACTGCAGTTTCTCAGACTACTGTTTTTAAAGTACAACAAACTCAGCTATAGAAAAGTAGCAGGGATTTGACTAAGAACGAGAACTGTAATCCTCAAAAGAATGAGACTGTGCATGAGCATAGGTTAGGAGGAATATACAGAAAGTCAGAGACTGCACCATCGCTGAGTATGAAATCCGAAAAGTACAGTTTTGTACCTACCATAAATGTAGATGTTCGAAGATCCACATTGCTGCAGTCCTAACACTTGGGTAGTCCGCTGTCCCAGTCGGCCCGAATACCAAAGTATATGGCTGACGTCGGTCAAGGCGCATTAGACTGACGTCAGGACGTCAGGGTACAAATGCGCATGACCGACGTCATATCCTCAGTCTTTTCTTGCCCCAGATGTCAGAAGACCCTAAAAAGATAAGGCCAAAACCAAAAAACACCAAACACTCCTGTACCAAATATATGTACAGTATATACAAATTTACAAAAGTACAACCCCACCCACACAACCACCCCTAAACACAGAGGGGAAGGAGGGAGGAATTGGACTGCAGCAATGTGGATCTTGAACATCTACATTTATGGTAGGTACAAAACTGTACTATGTTCTTCATCCCACATTGCTGCAGTCCTAACACTTGGGTAGAATCCCAAAGCAGAGGTAAGGGAGGCTGGCAAATCATAAAGAAGCAGGAGCTGTCAACATGCCCTGCAAAATAGCCGTGGCAAAACCAGCCCTAGATTTAGAGTAGAGAGGAAGGTGGTAATGCTTAGAGAAAGTATGCACTGAACTCCAAGTAGCTGCCTCCAAAATATCCTTAGTTGCCACCCCCCTTAGAAATGCTGTTGAAGTGGCAGTAGCCCTAGTGGAATGAGGCCTAATCCCAGCTGGAATCTCCTTGCCATGATGGGAATAACAAAATGCAATGCAAAACCCAATCCACTTAGAAATAGTTTGTTTAGACACTGGCTTGCCCTGAGAACTCAAAGCAAAAGAAACAAACAACTGCTGAGACTGCCTAAAATCCTTAGTCCTGCTTAAATAATAACGCAACTGCCTGTGTACATCTAAAGTGTGCCAAATCTTTTCCCCTTATTTTGGGGATCTGCATAAAAAGTAGGCAAATGAATAGTTTGGTTTAAAGCCACACTAGAAACCACCTTAGGCATAAAGGAAGGATTAGTACGTAATGATACCCTATCCTTATGGAAAATCAAAAAAGGCTCAACCGCCATAAGGGCCTGCAATTCAGAAACCCTTCTTGCAGAAGTAATGGCCAACAAAAAGCAGTCTTCCATGACAAGTATTTCAATTCAGCAGTAGCCGAGGCTCAAAAGGTTGTAGAGTAAGTTTCTCCAACACAAAATTGAGATCCCAAGCAGGAGTAGGAGCTCTACGTGGGGTCTTATATTCTTTGCCCCTCTAAGAAATTGCTTGAACAAAGGATGAGAAAACAATGGTGGGTCACAATCATAGTGAGCTGAAATTGCTGCAGCATGAATCTTAATGGAAGAGAAAGACAAACCTTTGTCCAATAACTCAGTAAGATATTGAAGAGCCACACTCAAATTAGGCTCAGAAACCTCCAAATCCTTTGCTGCACTCCAAAATAAAAATCTCTTCCATTTTTCTGCGTACACTTTCCTTGTACTAGGTCTTCTGGCTTCCATAATCACATTCAAAACTTGTTGAGGAAGTTGAGCCCTGCTGTGGTTCAAAACAGAATATGCCAGGCTGTTAGATGAAGAGAGTGAAGCTTGACATTGAGTAGATGACCGTCCCTCTGAGACAATAGGTGTGGAATCAAAGGTAAAGGCCATGGAGGCTTCCTTACCAGACTCCTCAGTAATGGGTACCAGTGTTGCGAGGCCAATCTGGAGCTATTAAAATCATCCTTGGCTTGTCTTGTCTGACCTTTAGGAGTACCTTTGGGAGGAGAGGCAGAGGTGGAAAGGCATACACATGAAGATTTTTCCAACTGAAAGAAAGAGCATCCACTTTCCAAGCTGTGTGATGAAACCTTTCGTGCAAAACTTTGGCAGCTGGTGGTTTAGAGGAGAAGCGAACAGATCTATGTCTGGAGTTCCCCTGACACTGTCAATTTCGAAATACATGAAGATCCAGTTTCCACTCGTGGGGATCCATGATTTGCCTGCTTAACACATCTGCTAAGGAGTTCTGTGCTCGGCAGAAACCTTGCCTGAAGAGTTAGTTGCAAGCTGAGCGCAGTCTCCCACAAAATCATTGCTTGCCTGCATAGAGGATAAGAATGTGTTCCCCCTTGTTTGTTGATGTACCACATGACAGTTGTGTTGTCTGTTAGAATCAACACCTGCCCTGGAAGAAGTAACTCCTTGAAAGCCATTAATGCAAACTGGACTGCTAACATCTCCTTCATGTTGATATGTAGATGCTGTAGTCTGGCAGGCCACTTGTCTTGTATCCACTTTCCATTCAGATGAGCTCCCCAAGCTATGTCTGAGGCATCTGTCGTTAGAATCTGACTCGCCTCTGGCCGGGTCACAGAGAGTCCCTTGTTTAGGTGACATTCCTGAGCCCACCACAAAAATTCCTTTTGAATGCAAGGTATTATTTGAATGACAGTGTCCAAATCCTGGCAGTGCTGTGTCCATACATTTTTGAGATACCATTGCAGCTTCCTCATATGCAGTTTGGCATTGGGAAGCACCAGAATACAAGATGCCATGAACCCTAAGGCTTGAAGGACTGTCCTTGCAGTCAGCCCGGACTGAAGAGATAGTTGATGGAAGTAAAGGGAAAGATTCTTTTGTTTGTCCGGGGTTAAAAAGGCCATCTGGGTTGCTGTATTCAGTCTCATACCCAGAAAGCATATGTCTTGAGAGGGTACTAGACTGGACTTTATTTCGTTCACAGAATACCCCAGGCATCTTAGCACTGCTATCACATATTCCAAATGCTGTAAAAGGTCTTCCTTTTCTTGAGCCAGAATCAGGCAGTCGTCCAAGTAAGGATAGATTTGTATTCCTTTTAGCCTGAAGTAAGCTATCACTGGAGCCAGAACTTTTGTGAATACTCTGGGTACAGTAGATAAGCCAAAGGGCAATGCAGAGAACTGATAATGGGAATTCCCAGCTCGAAAATGCAGATACTTCCTGCAACTTAGTCTGATAGGCACATGAAGGTAAGCCTCCTTGAGATCTAAAGTTACCATCCAGTGATCTTTGCCCAGCAGAGGTAAAAGCTGTTGTAACGTCAACATTTTGAACTTGGGAATGTCCAGATAAGTGTTGAGGATAGATAAATCCAAAATTGGTCTCCACGTGTTCCCCTTTTTTGGTACTAGGAACAGGCGAGAATAAAATCCTAGGCCCCTTTCTGGCACAGGAACCGGCTGAATGGCCCCTATTTGGAGTAACAGAGAAATTTGCTTGTGAGCCTCTTTTCTTTGCAGAGGAGGAATGTCTGGCATGCCTTTGAAAGGAGGCAAGGAATGGAAATAAAACCTGTAACCATGGTGAATGATATCCAATACCCATCTGTCTTGGGTAATTAAACTCCAATTTTCTTTGAAAAGTGCCAGCCTTCCTCCCAAAGGTGCTGCCAGACGAGAAAGCTCTGGCAGCTGAAAAGGCAGGTCATTGGGTCTGTTTATGAAAGGGCTGACCCCTGCCCTCACCAGAAGACTGAGCAGGTGAACTCCCTGTTCTAGGCCTAAAAGAACCTTGAGCTCTACCCCTACCACGCCTAGACCTACCCCTAGACTGGGAATCATAAGAAGGATATGTCCATCCCTTAGTAGGCCAATTTCTACTAAACTTCGGAGGCTGAACCTGCAAAAAATCTTTAACAGTCTGCATAGACTTAGCCTTGTCCTCCATTTTCTTTAAAACTGCTTCCACAGGCGAACCAAACAACACATCAGACTGTAACGGAGCATCCAAAATCCTTGTCTTAACATGCTCAGCTAAATTCTGATCCCTCAGCCAGGCGTGCCTGCGAAGAACAGAACCAGTGGCAGCCACCCTCGAAGAGGCCTGTACAGCATCAAAACCACATTGCAAGGAATGCTTACCCACCTGTTCAGACACATGAACTAAATCCTGCAACTCTTTACACTCAATACCTTCCGCCAGAGCATCCACCTTAGACTTCAATTGTGAAAGGAGATAATTTTGGTATTTTAACATGTGGAACTGACAATTCAAAGCCCTCATGGCTAAAGTGGAAGAAGTATACACCTTTTTTCCCCATCTATCCAAAGCCCTTGCCTCTTTATCAGGAGGAACAGGATTTTTAACAACAGAAGCCTTAACACCTTTAGGCCCCTGAGAAACAGTTTCTGGGTCTGCCCTAGGACTCTTAAAAGATACTTATGAGCTTCAGGCACCCTATAATACCTATCCGGTTTAACTGGGGCAGGAGGCAAAGAATCAGGGTTCAGGGAAGCCTCTGCAAAAACATCTTCCACCACATCCAGAACAGGAGGTATAGCTAAAGGCCTATGCTGGGGTAAATACAAAATTCCCTAAGCCTCTTCCTGGAATCAGAGAAATCTTGACCTTCCCATTTAAAATGCTCCCTCATGGAATGAAGAGTCTCTGAAAAGAAAAATCCTCAGGAGGAGAAGCAAGGAGTAGAATCATCTACATCAGAATCAGAATAAGGAGGATAATCCTGTAAGTCTTCAGCCGAAGACTCAGAAGCCTCCGAACACTGCTCAAAACTCTCTAGCTCAGGTTCCACCCTAGGCCTCTTATCAGGAGGGGGCATAGAACCTCTAATCATAGCAATCAAATCTTCTGCCATTTTAAGCATATGTTTCTTAGGCAAAGATCCTGAAGAACTAGGAGAGACACCCACTGAAGTTAAACCTGGCCTGCCTCTCAAAGAAGCCTTGGAAACAGAAGGGGAGGGCCTAACCACCTTAGGAAGGGAGGGGAGAACAGCCACCTGAGAAGCCCCTTCAGCCTGGCCTACCTCCTGAGAGGACACATCTTGTAACAGTAAAGTCTCTCCCTGAGACTCCAAAGAAACTTCTGGCAGAACCTCTGGCTCCACCGAGCCTTCTAAAGAACCGACGTCCAGGACAGACGGTTCTTCCAACCTAGGCTTTGCTGCTTTGTCCTTGCGCTTTTTAGACGAAGCGGGCGTCGGAGCATCCGACGGCATTTTATAATTACAACGCTTCCCAAAAACTAACCTGGCACAGTCTAATCTTCTCTTTATAGTGCGTTTGTTAAATCTAGCACAAGAGCGACATCCAACAACGTCGTGCTCAGGCCCTAAGCAAGGTATACACAAGGTATGGTAATCCCTATGAGGTATCTGTTTCCCACAAGAAATACAGTTATTCACTTTTTCTGACATCCGGTTAAATACTGAGGCAAGAAAAAACCAAAATATTCCCAACGGGTACTTAGCCAACTTTGATTCGGTCTGAAACTCCGACTTCAGAAAATTTCAGAACGCCAACCTGCACTCGCAATACTGCTTCTGCATCGGACCATGCGGTAAAAAAGACTGAGGATATGACGTCGGTCATGCGCATTTGTACCCTGACGTCCTGACGTCAGTCTAATGCGTCTTGACCGACGTCAGCCATATACTTTGGTATTCGGGCCGACTGGGACAGCGGACTACCCAAGTGTTAGGACTGCAGCAATGTGGGATGAAGAACATCTACAATATCACTGAGTATTCCACTTACTCGGAGATACAGCAGACCTGTGAGCGGCACAGCCTTCCACAACAGAGGGAGTAAAATGGCCAAATCCCATCTGCAAAAACCTTTAACATTCCCTGCGTTTCACTGAAAGTGCATTTAATTTGTTTGGACTAGCAGGATTCACATATATGGATCTCACACTTCTGATAGTGAAGAAACACTAAGTAATGCATACCCGACAGTGAAATGTACAATGCAATTTTACCCAAACATGGCATAATTAATGCTGTTTGAATTTTCTGAAACCTTTCACATTATAGCAGCTCCTTGTACAACTGCGTGAAGTCATGAATGACCATGTAGGATTCCTCAGTGTTCTAAATGATGACCCTTTTTGCAAAAACTCCCTTACTTTGGGTGACTAACTACGAGTCAATAAACTGGGACACTTGTAACCTCCAATGCAAGATATGCCCCAAACTTTCAAGACTTCCCTTGAGCAGCTAGTAACTAAGTAACTAAACCTACAAGAGGGCACAAAATTATTGACCCATTTCTTACAAATATGGATACAGCCTGCACCAGTCTTCTGGCATTTCTTATTTCAGTGAAGTCTGAGCATAAACCTGTGACCATCTCCTTTAACCTTCTAAAAGTTCCTTCAGCAAACACTACTAATTTTAAAGGACTACAAACATGTCAACCTTGATACATAATAGAAAATCAAAAATCACTTACACTTGCACTTTGACCTTTAATACAGCAGCAGCAAGCTTCACTACGGAATTCTACCCTCCATTCAGAAAAAAAATCCATAGCATTAGCAGTCCCTAACATAGCATTAGCAGTCCCTAACAGAACCAAGTGCCACAGAAAATTCAAAAGCAGACCACCATGGTGGTCCAACACCATAAATAAACTATACAACAAAAGGAAATGATTTACCAGATCCAAACTCATCTTTGACAGGACAATACCAAACGCATAAAAAAAAAAAACATTAAAGAACCCCATCAGGTCGACTAAAGGAACCCATGAACTTAGTCTGGTCTCTGAAGTCAAATATTGTAAATCTTTCTTTAGCTATGTTAGAAAAATAAAAGAAACACACCCTACATTGCTCGAAACTATTTCATAATGGTACTCCCTAATCAAACCCAAACAACACTGCCAAAATCCTTGTGAACAAATTTAGTAACAAATTCAGCCCTGGGACTACTGTTTAAAGCCCAAACTAGCTAAATCCCTCGCTCCCACAATTATCTCTAAAGATTATTTACTGAAAGTGCTCAGCGAGACCATAAATACTTTCACCATGCAACCTGACAACATACACGGTAGCTTTAGTAATAGTATTAAAACGTGCCCTTGCAGACACTCTCCTCATATTGATTAGTAAAGTTAGCTACTGGCTTTGTACCTGATGAGTGATGATGTCCCTCTATAAAGCTGGCCTTACAACTGACCGTTTGGGCTTTGTGAAGGGTAGATTTAATCTGGTAAATTTCTTTGAAACTGTTACATACGCTGTAGATAGAGTCCATGCAGTGCATGGGGCTATTCTTGACCTGCCCAAGGCCTTCGACACCATGCCCCATGCTGGCATCATACAAAAGATGAATGCTTTAAAATTCATTGCAATTAAGGAAATGATCCTTTTGAGTGAGACACAAGATATAAACTGCCCCTGCCCATTCAAAGTAAGGACATAATAAGTTCAGTTGACAATCAACACACATTGCGGGACACTATACTATTTTCTGTCTTTATATCTTGAACTGATTTGAGCCATTTATTCCTACAGCCTGGGTTGCGGGCATTATTCATTCAAGGGGGCTGCTCTGTGTCTACCAGTCATGTTCTTTTGAATCATCTATTACTTCTCGCTGGTTTGCCTTAGTACAATTAGTAAATTGAAGCAGTTTGCTATTTACCAGCATTGGACACCTATTTTATTGTTTTGGACTATTAACAAACATTGTGGGACATTATAACATTTTTTGTTTTAGTCATTTTTGAACTTATCTAAGCCTAATTTTCGGCCAGCATTTACTAACTAGTTAATTTTATGATGACAGTTAATAATCAGCATTGGGCATTTTAGGCCTGGAGTGTTTGTGTCTATTTGTTCATATTCTGGCGAGGCCTTGTCGGGTTTCATTTTTTTTTCTATAGATTTATATTGCAGCAATATGCTTATGGCATTACTTGTCTTGGACATGATTTACAATTTTATATTTTTGGTTGTCTATCATTAGACACATATAAACAAACAGTATTGTTCATAATCAAGATTTGCATTTTTGAATGTTTTTGCTACCAAGCTAAGCTATTTGGGTGTATTCAGAATCTGAATTATAATATGGTCAAATTTTTATTTATAGATGAATACTTCACATTGGATTATACATTGCTTTTTATAATTATATTCATAATCTGGTGTGGACTGTGCTTTAACACTTTTTACCATTTAGATTTATATTACTGCAGTTTTTAGTATTGTTCAGTCCCCGTTTTCCTTTTGTCGGGGCTACTGTACAATGTACCTTAGGGTGGTCCAAACAATATTGACACTAGGTATTTCACCCCTACACCATGATATTACAATCTCAACCCTCACACACTCTACTTCTACTATATACCATTTGCATCACTTCCCTCACTCTGCTAACCACCATTATCAGTTACCAAACACCACTTACCTACACACTATTCATTCCTTATAAAGGAACATCCCCCAATACACCAAACCCCATACCATATTTACAACTAACCCCATACAACTATCACACCACCATAATCCTCCACCTCAGACACAAGCTATGCCCATCAAATAGCCAATCCCACACCACTCTTAATTACACAAAACTCATCAACAAACTAGTCAAACTTTATGTACACCTGGAAACAGCACTAGTATGCTGCGGTGACATAGACCCCAACCCAGGCCCACTCAGTCCAGATTGACCAATCCCAGACCTAAATACAACCCTACTCCAAAGGCCCACAAACTCACTCATCATAAATCTAAATATTAGAAGCATCTTAAATAAGGTCCATGACCTCCATGCCTTAATCTCCTTTTATCATCCAGATATTGTCATTCTGACAGAGACCTGGCTTAAGCCCCTAATTCAAGATAATGAAAACACAGCACCAGGCTACAATATAATCAGAAATGACAGAGGAGGAAAAAGGGGTGGAGGAGCAGCAATACTATATAAAACTCACCTTAGCTTAGAAAAACTAACTAGACATAACAACCTCAAACTTAGATAACACTGAACTCATCCTCACTAAAGTGAAACTTAACCCACATAAACACATCAATATTATAGGATGTCACATCCCCCCAGCGAACAATATTACCATCACAGAAAAACTACTAGAATGAATAACCAACACCCTTCCCCAAGAAAACATCCTATTAGGCAACCTTAATATTGGCTGGGACAACTGCTCCAGTCTAAACTCTATCTCCCATATCAACCTACACGGACTAACCCAACTAATAACTTCCCCCACCAGAACACAAAAGAACCAAACATCAATCTATACTAGACTGGATACTAGTATCGCATCCTTCCCATATATCTCACGCTGGCTGCCTGCCAGATGCCCTCAGCGACCACCTACCTACATTTCTAATAAGAAGCAAAACTCCCCAACTGACCAACTATCAGGGAATGTAGGAATAGAAAAAACTTCAACCAACTCAAATTCAATAATGACCTAAAACTATGTAACTGGACCCCCCCTAAAAACCTTGGACCTTGATGAAGCAGTACTATACTTCAATACTACATTCATTAACATACTTAACCATCATGCCCCTCCTAGAACTACAAGAATCAGAACTAAACATGCACCTTGGCTAACTTTAAATACTAAAACATTACTCCGCGATAGGAACAAAGCATGGGCAAACTACCATGAAAGCAAATCCCAAATAGACAAACAAACATACTGTCAGTTACGTAGCAAAGTCAAACAACTTATTAAAATAGACAAAATCTCCTAATACCAAAATATGCAGGATAAATATATTAACAACCCAAAAAAGTGTTGGTCTGCTGTCAACACTGTACTGCAATCAGGGAAAACAACCACCCTCACCCCCAAAATAGTGAACAGCCATGACAACATCCCTACTCAGCTCAACAACCATGACAACATCCCCACTCAGCTCAACAAATTCTTCACAGAAACTACCAAAAACCTATCCAACAACCAACTATGCCCCAACATCTCATACCCATCTAAAACACCCTCTTCACCCACAAAAATCTCAGTTACCCCATCTTCACCTTCAACTCAGTGCCAACCAAAATCATAAAAAAATTACTCCTAAAACTTAGGCCAGCCTCTACAGACGCCGATAATATACCTTCCGAATATCTGCAACTAGCAGCTGAAGCAATAGCCTACCCTGTCTCCATATTAATAAAACAGATCTATCTCAGACTGGAAAGTACCCCATCTTTGGAAAATATCACATATTACACCACTGCACAAAGGGCAAACCTCTATAGAACTGAGTAACTATCGACCCATAGCTTTACTATCCCCCCTATCAATAATTCACTCTTTGGTTAACTCACTATCTTATATTTACTATACTTCTATAAGTATAAAGATTGTATACTCTACATATTGTTTAATGAACCTTTTGGTTAACATGTCTTTCTCTTGTTAATGATTTTACTGCTCTGGAGCTTGTCTCCCACTGAAAATGGACATATATCCAGTTGGACTCTCCCGGTTAACAAATGTAAAATAAATAAATAAAATACAATAAATACTAACTGCCAAAAAAACAATTACAAGAAAAATCAAATCAAGTGCTGAACAACTGTATTTGAAGTACTGAATATTATAAAAGGGACAAAAGAATGGCAGTGTATATGGAATTTGTGGGAAAGACACATGTATTATAATGTTCAAGTGAAGAAGTAAGATTTAAGGAAAGGCAAACATTAAGCAATTTGTGTAACGCTGGAGTGGACAAAAATGTTAAAAATATATATACATACTGAGTGAAAATAATGAAAAAGTATGGACTGTTTTCTTTTCTATTAATGTACTTATATATGTCATTGTTTAAAAAGTACAAAACTGTAGTTTGCTCACTGAGGCATATTTTTTGAATGTTGAAATTAGAGCCCAGGTCACCCCTGTAAAGCTTCTGGGTCACTGGAACCTCCTGTGTTAAGTGTAACAAAATAAATCCATTTGCTTTAGAACACTTTTATTTACGTGGACCTGAAACAAAAATTATATGGCTCTAGTTAGTTGATGGCAGCCCTTATGATGTGATGCTTGCATTAAGTACTGTGCTTTGAAAATACTTGGGTAGGGGTTCTATTCTCACTGCGGTCAACTGTGTGTGTCCAGTCAACAATCACAATCACAAAATGTATAGATAATTTAGAAAATGATAAATTAATTCTTATAAAATAAAAAAAAAAGCAGAGGGAACTTTACAAAATGATGTAGTTCGTGTGTCTCAAATGAAGATAAAACAGAAGTTTTCTGAGGTCAGACATAAGACAGCAAAATAAAAAACGTGAAACACCATCAAATGATATACATCAGGAAATAGCGTCACAGTATAAAACGGCTTCATAACTCAAATAGGTTAACAGAGAAATCTACCTCTCCAAGAGCAAAACAAAATGACAACAAATGATAGAATAACCACTACAGCAACAAAAATATGCAACATGACTATGATCTAAATACAATAGAAATAAACTTTACCATTAGCCACAAATTGTTTCTGTGTTATAAAGGGGGTAAAATAAGCTGTCCCAGTATTGTACAGTTCTAAAAGACAGGAAGATTCCTTTAGGCTGAATTGTAACTTGGCTTTTCCAGTTGTATACATCTGTGGCAGCAGGCATATTCAACACATAGTCAAGGTAATAAGAAATTTTCTACGGCATCCAAGAGAGTGAATAACTGTTAGAAAAGCATAAGTAAAAAGGGCTACAAATTTAAAGGTTGAATTAAACACTGACAGAAACACTTTTGGGTATCCATGGTATTTTACCATGCTTTGCTTACAACTGGTGTAGATTTTTAAATGAAGGACTTACTCTTTCTCTGTAAAACAGGAACAAGCTATAACACCAATGATAAATATACTTGTGATAGTATTCAACCACTATATATTGTCACATGTCTAAACTGTGATGCTTTCTGTGTTGGAAAGAAAACAAGAAAGGTCTAACAGAATTCGAGAGCATATTTATACTATTAAAATTAAAGATGATCAAAATGCTTTGCATAAACATTCTATCACATGTCTATAGCAAACAAAACTCCAGAAGTAACACCAAAGTGAAGGCACAAAAAAACTCAATTAATTGCAATGTAAAACGAAAGTAAGCGTTTTCACGTTCTGTAACAAACAGTTTCTCAGACATAAAAATACTGTTAAAAACTCCAGTTTAAATAAGATTCAACAGCCTATCATAGCAGACATCAAATTAAGCTGTTCAATAATAAATTTAAAAAAACAGCGTCATTTCAACCATGATAATAATAAAATGCAAAAACATGTGCTCATAACACATTATGTAAAAAGACATTTAAAAAAGAAATAGCAAGATATCATATAAAATCTGACATGGCTTGGACAGAAAAAAAGAAGTTATGTACTCACCATAACGTTCCATGTGAGTTAGTTGTTCCATCTCGCCATCATTCATCACTGATGGGTTCGGAGCCGATCCTCGGCTCCGACACGGCCGTTTAGTAAAGCTCAAAGATTACCAGCAGCTTGAGACCAAGCCCCTTATCCCAAGATGCACTGCTGGAATTAGCTCAGATCTTATTTGCTGCGAGTACCACACCCTAGAAAGAGGACTAATCTCCCCAGACAGGAAGAACATTGAAAAACCAGGATGAAGTCAGCCTCCAAGTCAAATGTCAGCCAGGTGGGGGAAGGAGGGAGGAACGTGAGAATGAAGGTGAGGTGAGATGGAACAACTCACATGGAACGTTATGGTGAGTACATAACTTTTTTATGTGAAGTTGTTCAATCTCTCCGTTCATTCATCACTGATGGGTAGCATCCCTAGCACCCTAAATCCTGGGTGGCTCACAGCAGTACATTTTTCAGGATCGTAGAACCAAAGGAAGCCCTGCCCTGGAGGCCTTGTCCACTTTGCAATGAGTGATAAAAGTGTGAGGCTTAGACCAAGTGGCTGCAGCACAGATATTATCAAGGGGTAACTTTGCTTGAATGGCCGAAGTAAAGACTGCTCTGGTTGAGTGCGCCTTCACTTTATGCAAAAAAGACCTATTAGCAGATGAGTAAATGTGGGTGATACAATCCGAAAGCCACTTAGAAAGGGTTGGTTTAGCCACTGGTCTGCCTTTTCTGGCTTCAGAGAATGAAACAAAAAGTTGGTCTGATTTTCTGAAGTCTTTTGTTCTGCCCAAATAATATCTAAGCTGTCTGTGAATAAGAAGTTATGTACTCACCATAACGTTCCATCTGAGTAGGTATCTTCATTTGTCTGCAACCTTTGGGTATCGGATCTGAGCCGGCAACTTATTTCACAGCTAATAGATCCGAGCTCCTAGCTCCTCCCCTTACCCATAACCCCCTGCTAACCCGACTGACCTCAGATCAAGTTTGCCCATATATAAGCAGCTAACAGGCTAGATACGTCCCGAAGGAACTAAGGAAGGGACATCCAGAACTAAAAATCCGAAGGTCAGGGGGGAGGAGGGGGGGGATGGTTGCAGACAAATGAAGATACCTACTCAGATGGAATGTTATGGTGAGTACATAACTTCTTAATCTGAAGTAGGAACTTCATTTGTCAGCAACCTTTGGGACAGAGTCCCCAGCTACCTAGATCTTGGGTGGCCTTCATGGAAGGATGTTCCGGAGCACTACGGAGCCAAAGGATGCTCTCCCTCTGGAGATAACATCCAGCTATAATGGTTGATAAAAGTATGGGATGAGGACCAAGTAGCTGCAGAGCAAATATCATCCAATGACACTCTAGACCTAAATGCAACAGAGGTAGATATAGAACGAGTAGAATGCGCACGTACTGCCTGAGGTGCGGGCCTTCCAGAACTTTCGTAGGCCAAGAGAATGCACTGTGATATCCATCGTGACAGAGTGACTTTAGAAATAGATTTGTCTAAGTTAAATTTGGGAAAGGAGATGAACAACTGGTCAGATTGTCTATGACCAGCCGTCCTATGAATGTAGAAGCACAGTTGCCTGTGCACATCTAACGAATGCAATTTGTATTCTCCTTTGTTTTGATATTTAGGAAAGAAGACAGGCAGGTTAATAGATTGATTGATATTCGCCTCTGAGGCCACCTTGGGAAGAAATGAGGGATTGGTCCTGAGGTATACTCTATCCTGGTGGAAGGCCAAGTACAGAGGTTTTGCACAAAGGGCCTGAAGCTCGGAAACTCTTTTTGCTGAAGTAATAGCAACCAGGAACGCCGTTTTCCAGGATAAGTACTTAAGATCAACCGAAGCGGCAGGTTCAAAAGGGGGAGCTGTCAAGGCCTGTAAGACTAGTGAAAAATCCCAAGGGGGTACAATGTCTTTGATAGGGGGTCTGAGCAAGAAAGTACCCTTGAGAAAGGTTTTGCACAACTTTGCCGTGATCAAAGGCCCTGATTCATGTCCCACATGGTAATGAGAAATAGCTGCTAGTTGAACCTTGACCGTTGAGCAGCTAGCCCCTTGATGAAAAAGACCTGTAAGGAACTCCAACACAGTCGGCAACGGTGCTGTGAAGGGATCTAAATTATGATGCTCCGCCCAGATGGAGAAACGCTTCCACTTACTGCGATAGACCCTTCTAGTGGAAGGTTTGTGTGCCGCTACTAGTATGGCTTTAACTGGGGAAGAGATACCGGGAGTCCTGACTAGGAGTGGAACTGGAGCAGCCAAGCTGTCAGCTTTAGGCTGTCCAGATTCGGGGTCGAGAGACCTAGTGGGTGAGATATTAGATCCGGTAGGGGATCCAGAATCCAAGGAGGATTCACCAGGTGAGACCACAGGTAAGGGAATCATGTTTGATGAGGCCAGAATGGGGCAATGAGGATCATTCTGCTCCCCAACCGACTGGCTTTCTGTATGAGTTTCAGCATCAGGGGTAAAGGAGGATACGCATAAAGCAGACCGGGAGGCCAAGCATGCACCAGAGCGTCTCTCGGGGATTCCCCAAAGGGGGGAATTAGAGTGAAGTAGCTGTTGCATTTCGTATTTGAGGGAGAGGCGACCACACGGCAAAAATCCGCTTCGCTACCTGGGGATTGAGAGACCACTCGTAAGGTGAAAGGATGGTGTGGCTGAGTCTGTCCGCTAGTATGTTGGACCGTCCCGGAATGTGCGTTGCAATAAGAAAGCTGTTGGTGGAGATCGCCCATTTCCACACTCTCATGGCCTCTTGACAGAGAGGAAAGGACCTGGTTCCCCCCGTTTGTTGATGTACCAGACAACTGACATGTTGTCCATCTGTATCGCAATAGTTCCGACAGGAAAAAGGTTGTGAAGTGCCTGCAACGCCAAGAGCACCGCCCTCTTCTCCAGAACATTGATATGCAAAGAGGTCTCTGTGTCATTCCACGTGCCTTGGACCATCCTGCCTGAGCAATGCCCCCCCACCAGAGGCGAGAGGCGTCCGTGGTCACTGTGGCGATGGGGAGAGGCGTGGAGAAGGGACGTCCCGTATGGAGGTCCGGGGAGTGGAGCCACCACAAGAGAGCCCTCCTGCAAGCCCTGTTGAGGGGAATAGGATGGCTTAGGGGGTGGTGTAGAAAGGACCACTGGACTTGAAGGGTCCACTGCAGGACCCTCATGTTGAGACGAGCCAACGGCAGAAGAGTGATTGCCGCCGCCATGCAGCCTAGAGCCCTCAGGACCAACTCCGCCGGTGGAGCTTCTAATTGGAGGATGGCCCGCACATGAAGCCTCAGGCTTTGCAGTCGTTCCGCAGTCAGGAATGCTAGAAGGTACCTCGTGTCTACTTTGGCTCCTATGAACTCTATCACCTGAGTCGGCGCAAGAGAGGACTTGTCCATGTTGATAGTGATGCCCAGCTGGGGGGCAAGCCGAAGGAAGTAGTCCCTGGCTGAGCAGAGTAGATGACTTGTTGGGGCGGTCAGGAGCCAGTCATCCAGGTATGGAAAAACCTGTATTCCCTGGAGTCTCAGGTGGGCCGCTATCACTGCTAATACTTTGGTAAACACCCTGGGGGCTGTGGTGAGACCAAAGGGAAGGACCCTGAACTGGTAGTGACTGGCTCCTAGCCGGAAGTGAAGGAACCTCCTGGATCATCTGTCCATCCGAATGTGGTAGTACGCATCCTTGAGGTCTATAGAGCACATCCAGTCGATGTTCTTCATCTCACATTGCTGCAGTCCTTACATATGGGTAGTCCGCTGTCCTCGGTCGGCCCGAATACCAAAGTATTAGGCTGACGTCGGTCATGGGCGCTTAGATCTGACATCAGAGCGTCAGGGTATAAAAGCGCATGACCGACGTCATATCCCCAGTCTTTTTTGCCACATGGTCCGATGCAGAAGCAGCGTTGCAAGTGCCGTTCGGCGTTCTGAAATTTTCGTATTCTGAGTTTCAGACCGAAACCAAGTTGGGCTAAGTACCCGTTGGGGAATATTTTTGTTTTTCTTGCCTCAGTTAATTCTGGATGTCAGAAAAAGTGAATAATTGTATTTCTTGTGGGAAACAGATACCGCATAGGGATTATCACTCTCTTTGCATTCCTTGTTTGGGACCGGACCACGACGTAGTCGGGTGTCGGTTTTGTGCTAGGTTTAATAAGCGCACTATAAAAAGAAGGTTAGATTGTGCTAGGTTAGTCTTTGGTAAGTGGTGTAATTATAATATGCCGTCGGATCCTCCGACGCCCGCTTCCACGAAGAAGCGTAAAGACAAATCCTTGAAACCTAGACAGGTTGATTCGTCCGTTTCGGACGCCGGTCCTGCAGAAACTACAGTGGAGCAGGTGGATCCGGCTGAAGGTTCTGTTGAGTCTCAGGGGGAAACTTTGATTTTGCAGGATGTGGCCTCACAGGAGTCAGGTCAAGCTGAAGGGGCCTCTCAAGTTACTGTTCTCCCTTCTATGCCTAAGGTGGTTAGGCCTTCTGCTACTATTTCTAAGGCTTCTTCTAAAGGCAGGTCTGTTTTGCCTTCCTCTGGTGTCCCTCCAGGTACTTCAGGGTCTGTGCCTAAAAAGCACATGCTTAAAATGGCAGAAGATTTGATTACTTTAATCAGAGGTTCTATGCCCCCTCCTGATAAGAGGCCCAGGGTGGAGCCAGAGTTGGAAAGTTTGGATCAGGCCTCAGATGACTCAGACTCTTCTGCTGAAGATATTCAAGATTTTCCCCCTTATTCGGATTCTGATGCAGAGGGTTCCACTCCTTCTGCTTCTCCTCCAGAGGATTTTTCATTTTCAGAAACTCTGCATTCCATGAGGGAGCATTTTAAGTGGGAAGGACAGGATTTCTCTGATTCACGGAAGAGGCTTAGGGATTTTTTGTTTTTACCACAGCATAGACCCTTGGCTATACCCTCCTGTTTTGGATGTTGTTCAGGATGTTTTCTCGGAGGCTTCCCTTAATCCAGATTCTTTGCCTCCTGCGCCAGTTAAACCGGACAGGTATTACAGGGTGCCTGAGGCTCATAAATTTCTGTATAAGAGTCCTAGGGCGGACCCAGAAACTATTAGTCAGGGGCCTAAGGGTGTTAGAGCTTCTGTTGTAAAGAATCCGGTTCCTCTAGATAAGGAAGCTAGAGCTTTGGATAGATGGGGTAAGAAGGTGTATACCTCTTCTACTTTATCAATGAGGGCTTTAAATTGCCAGTTTCATATGTTGAAATATCAGAATTTCCTCCTTTCTCAGCTAAAATCTAAAGTGGATGCTTTGGCAGAGGGCATAGAATGTAAAGAATTGCAGGATTTAGTACATGTCTCTGAACAGGTGGGTAAGCATTCTTTGCAGTGTGGTTTTGATGCTGTACAGGCCTCTTCTAGGGTGGCTGCCACTGGTTCAGTTCTTCGTAGGCACGCCTGGCTTAAGGATCAGAATTTGTCCGAGCATGTTAAATCTAGAATTCTGGATGCAGCTTTACAGTCTGAAGTTTTGTTTGGTCCCCCTGTGGAGTTGGTTTTGAAGAAAATGGAAGACAAGGTTAAGTCCATGCAGACTGTTAAAGATTTTTTGCAGGTGCAACCTCCAAAGTTTAGTAGAAATTGGCCTACTAAGGGGTGGACCTACCCTTCTTCTGATTCTCAGTCTAGGGGTAGATCTAGACGTGGCAGGGGCAGAGCTCAAAGTACATTCAGGCCTAGAACTTGGAGTTCACCTGCACAATCTGCAGGTGAGGGTAGGGGCCAGTCCTTTCGTAAACAGGCCCAATGACCTGCATTTTCAGCTGCCAGATTCTTCTTCCCTGGCAGCTCCTTTGGGAGGAAAGTTAGCACTCTTCAAGCAAAACTGGCTTTTAGTCACCCAGGACAAATGGGTATTGGACATTATAAACCGAGGCTACAAGTTCTATTTCCATACATTGCCTCCTTTCAAAGGCATGCCAGACGCTCCTCCTCGGCAAAGGATAGAGGCTCACAAGCAGATTTCTTTACTTCTTCAAATAGGAGCTATACAGCCAGTTCCTCTGTCAGAAGTGGGACTAGGATTTTATTCTCGCCTGTTTCTAGTGCCAAAGAAAGGGAACACGTGGAGACCAATTTTGGATTTATCTATCCTCAACACTTATCTGGACATTCCAAAGTTCAAAATGCTGACATTACAACAGCTTTTACCTCTGTTGGGAAAAGATCACTGGATGGTAACTCTGGATCTCAAAGAGGCTTATCTTCATGTTCCTATCAGGCCCAGTTGCAGGAGGTACCTGCGTTTTCGGGCTGGAAATTTACATTATCAGTTTTCTGCATTGCCCTTTGGCTTATCTACTGCGCCCAGAGTGTTCACAAAGGTTCTGGCTCCAGTGATAGCCTTTTTCAGGTTAAGAGGAATACAGATTTATCCTTATTTGGACGATTGCCTGATCATTGCACAACACAAAGACAAACTTCTACAGCATCTACAGTATGTGATGGTAGTGTTAAGATGCCTAGGGTATTCTGTGAACGAAACAAAGTCCAGTCTAGTACCCTCTCAGGACATGTGCTTTCTGGGTGTGAGACTGAATACAGCTTCCCAGATGGCCTTTTTGACCCCGGACAAACAAAGCAGCCTTTCTCTTTATTTCCATCAAATGTCTCTACAGTCCAGGCTGACTGCAAGGACAGTCCTTCAAGCCTTGGGGTTCATGGCATCTTGTATTCTGGTGCTTCCCAATGCCAAACTGCATATGAGGAAGCTTCAATGGTATCTCAAAAATGTATGGACACAGCACTGCCAAGATCTAGACACTGTCATTCGGATAATACCTTGCATTCAGAAAGAATTTTTGTGGTGGGCTCAGGAATGTCACCTAAACAAGGGACTCTCTGTGACCCGACCAGAGGCGAGTCAGATTTTAACGACAGATGCCTCGGACAAGGCTTGGGGAGCACACCTCAATGGAAAATGGGTGCAAGACACGTGGCCTGTCAGACTTCTACATTTGCATATCAACTTGAAGGAGATGTTAGCAGTCCAATTTGCATTGATGGCTTTCAAGGATTTACTTCATCCAGGACAGGTGTTGATTCAAACAGACAACTTTACTGTCATGTGGTACATCAACAAGCAAGGGGGAACCCATTCGTACCCTCTTTGCAGGCAAGCGATGATTTTGTGGGAGACTGCTCTCAGTTTACACCTCAATCTTCAGGCAAGGTTTCTGCCAGGAGCACAGAACTCCTTAGCGGATGTGTTGAGCAGACAAATTGTGGATCCTCACGAGTGGAAACTGGATCCTCAGGTGTTTCAAAAGTTGACAGTGTTATGGGGGACTCCAGACATAGATCTGTTCGCTTCTCCACTAAATTACCAGTTGCCAAAGTTTTGCACAAAAATGTTTCATCCCACAGCTTGGAAGGTGGATGCTCTATCATTCAGTTGGAGCAATCTTCATGTCTATGCCTTTCCACCTCTGCCTCTCATTCCCAAGGTACTCCTGAAGGCCAGAATAGACAAGCCATACATGATTCTGATAGCACCGGATTGGCCTCGACAGCACTGGTATCCACTACTGAGGAGTTTGGTACGGGAGCCTCCATGGCCTCTGCCTTTGATTCCGCATCTTTTGTCTCAGGAGGGAAATCACTTCCTCAATGTCAAGATTCAGTCTCTGCATCTCACAGCCTGGCATATTCTGTTTTAGACCCTGGAAAGTCTCAGCTTCCACAACAAGTTTTGAATGTTATTTTGGAGGCCAGAAGGCCTAGTACAAGGAAAGTTTACGCTGATAAATGGAGGAGATTTTTTCTTTGGAGCAAAGCGAAGGACTTTGATGTTTCCAAGCCTGATTTAAGTGTTTCTCTTCAATATCTTACTGAGTTATTGGACAAGGGTTTGTCTTTCTCCTCGATAAAGGTTCATGCTGCAGCCATTTCTGCTCACTATGACTGTGACCCTCCTTTATTTTCACATCCTTTGTTTAAGCAATTTCTTAGAGGGGCAAAGAACATAAGACCCCCACGTAGAGCTCCTACTCCTGCTTGGGATCTCAATTTTGTGTTGGAAAAGCTTACTCTACAACCTTTTGAGCCTGCAGCTACTGCCGAGTTAAAGTATTTATCATGGAAGACTGCTTTTTTGTTGGCCATTACCTCTGCAAGAAGGGTTTCTGAATTACAGGCCCTTATGGCAGTGGAACCTTTCCTGATTTTTCATAAGGATAGGGTATCTTTGTACTAATCCCTCCTTTATGCCTAAAGTGGTTTCTAGTGTGGCCTTGAACCAAACTATTCATTTGCCTACTTTTTATGCAAACCCCCAAAATAAAGGGGAGAAAATTTTGCATACTTTGGATATTCACAGGCAGTTACGTTATTATTTGAGCAGAACCAAGGGGTTCAGGCAGTCTCAGCAGTTGTTTGTTTCTTTTGCTTTGGGTTCTCAGGGAAAACCTGTTTCTAAACAAACTATTTCTAAATGGATTGGGTTTTGTATTTCTTTCTGTTATTCCCATCATGGTAAGGAGATTCCGGCTGGAATCAGACCTCATTCCACTAGAGCTACTGCCACTTCTACTGCCTTTCTAAGGGGGGTAGCTACAAAAGATATTTTGGAAGCAGCCACTTGGAGTTCAGTACATACTTTTTCCAAGCATTACCACCTTCCTCTTTATTCTAAGTCTAGGGCTGGATTTGCCACTGCAATTTTACAGGGCATTTTAGCAGCCCTTAATGCTTTATGATTTTGCCATCCTCCCTCTACCTCTGCTTTGGGATTCTACCCATATGTAAGGACTGCAGCAATGTGAGATGAAGAACATAGTACAGTTTTGTACCTACCATAAATGTAGATGTTCGAAGATCCACATTGCTGCAGTCCAATTTACCCTCCCTCCTTCCCCTCTGTAGTTTGACATGGTTATATGGTTTGGGTGATGGTTGTTGTTGGGCATGTTTTTTGGGAGGTATCCTGTTTTTGGGCTGTGGCCTTTCTTTTTAGGGCCTTCTGACATCTGGGGCAAGAAAAGACTGAGGATATGACGTCGGTCATGCGCTTTTATACCCTGACGCTCTGATGTCAGATCTAAGCGCCCATGACCGACGTCAGCCTAATACTTTGGTATTCGGGCCGACCGAGGACAGCGGACTACCCATATGTAAGGACTGCAGCAATGTGGATCTTCGAACATCTACATTTATGGTAGGTACAAAACTGTACTTTCTCCCGCAGAAGGGGGAGGATGGACTGAAGGGTGACCATCCGGAATTTTTGTTTGGTTACTGACAGGTTCAATGAAGAAAGGTCGAGGATTGGCCTCAAGTCCCCCATCTTTTTTGGCACCAAAAAGAACCTGGACTAAAACCCTAATCTGAACTGGCCTGGGGGGATGGGTTGGATGGCTCTTTTTTTCTAGAAGCTGCTGAATCTCTGCAGCTGCTACCTCCCTCTGATCGGGTTTTACATCGGGGAGGTTTCTGATTTTGGGGACGTGATACAGGGGAATGTGGTAACCTCTGGATATGATGCGAAGCACCCAGCAATCCGTTGTGATGGACTCCCAATTTTCCAGGTGCCTCGAGAAACGCCCCCCAACTGCCTCCAGAGTGGAGTAGTCGGGCCACCCCTCAGAGTTGCTGCGTGGGCCGATCAGAGAAGGATTCTCTGGACCCAAAATTTTTCGGGCCCCCTCTGCCTCTAGGGTGGCGTCCTCCCGGTCCTCCTCTGCCACGGAAGGACTGGTTGTCCGGAGCAGGTTGGGAGTGCTGCGATTTCTGGAACCACATCTTCTTCTGTCCCTTTTGGTTCTTGGTGAAGGACCTCTGGGGAGCAGAGAAGCGGACTCCGACGGCAGACAGCGTCTTCCCGTCCTTTTTGCTCTGGACTAAAGTCTCACGAACGGTCTTGCCAAATAAGGCAGAACCATCAAAAGGGGCATTCGCAAATTACACCTTGAAGGGTTCCGCGAAGTCACAGTGTCGGAGCCAGGCCTGACGTCTCATGACTAGGCCTGCTCCGCTGGCTCTAGCGGCTCCCTCAGTGGCATGGGATAAAAGCCGCATAGAGGTATTCGATATTGATCTTAAGAGTGGACATGCTAGTGGAATACAACTGCTTGTCTTCCGCCGACATGGACTCCGGGGGGGAAGCAACGTGCTCTTTGATAAGGTCTCGCTGCATCCTAATGACATGTGCCATGTAGTTCAGGGACCTTACTGAGAAGGTCGCTGAACTAAAGACCCGCTTCCCTAGGCGATCCATTGAGCGGGACTCCTTGCTCGGTGGATGCACAGAGGGGCTCTCCTGAGCTAATTCCCTCTTGGTGGCTGCCGCCACCAACATGGCATCTACGGGGGGACCCTTGCTCCAGTGGGACTTCTCCGAAGGGGGGCTCAGAATCCTATCGCGGCATTTGGGAACTGGCTCCACAGTGTCCGGCTCCTTCCACGCCCTGATGGTAATTAGGTCCACCAGGGGGTCGGCCGAAGGGGACACCCAAGAGGTAGACGGGCCTGCTTCGAACGCCTCCAGGAATACGGATTCGTCAGAGGAAGCCTTGGGGGCAGACCCCCATCCTAAGCATTTCCATGATGTCTCCGAAGGAGACATCCTCGGGGGGGTGATCTTGGGGAGCCTTCCCAGTCATCCAAATCCGTATCTTCTGTTAAGGACTCGGGGGAGTCCACGTGCCTCCTCTTACACTTCCGCTTGTGAGGAACATCCTTGGGGGGGGGCTGTCTGAGGAGGATTCACCAGCAACGTCCTGTTCCAGTGGAACGACACGAGACGTCAAAGCAGGCTGTCCCTGAGGCCGAGTGACTGAAGCCTGACCCAAACGAGAGGGAGTGCGGGATGGGGTCGTAGCAGGGAGCAGGGGCCTGGATGCCCTCAACAGTGCCCTCTCCACCACCTCGAATGCCGAGGGAGAGCCGCTCTCAGTGGGATCCGAGAGTCGACCCTCGCCCGGATCCGAAGGGCGGATCGGGGCCGGTGCCGAGACCAACAGATCCGAGAGGCCAGTGTGCTCCGACCTGGACGGAGCCGAAGGCACACTAAACCCCTGGATCCGAAGCTCAGAGCACGGCTCCGAGAGCTCGGATCTGACAAGGATGGATTCGGCAAGCTCGAGGGGACAGTCCCGACCCCGGCTCCGACGCTGCCCAGCTCCGAACGCTCCGAACCCAGGAAGCGGGTCGGAGAAGGAGCTATCAAGGCAAAATATGGTGTTGAGCCCCCCCCCGGAGTGGGGGGAGCCAAGAGCACTCCCATCTGCATTTGGGCCTGGATGAACCTTCTCATCACACGGTCCAAATCGGCTTCTGATAGGCTGCGTGTTGATCTCGACGAGGCCACCGAGGCAGGCCGGGAGTGCCGCCTCAATGACCTCGACGGAGATCGGGTCTCCCACTCCTCGGGACCCGGTGAAAAACAGGGAGACCAGGTCTGAGAAGGAGGAGACCTAGACCTGGAAGACCTAGAGGGAGAAGCCCGTTTAGCTGGAGGGGCCGACGCGGAGGCCTCGGCCCTCCGCTTGTGGTGCTTCTCCCTCTTCTTTTCCTTCCTGGCCTCACCCTCCTCCAGCGCAGAAGCGGGAGTTTAAGTCCTGGCCGGGGGGAGAGAGGCAGGAGTGGCTGCCACCAAGGCCTGGGAGGAGGCCACAGAAGTACCGGAGGCCGAAGCCAAATCCAGGGGCAAAAGTCCCGCCAGGATCAGTTTCGACCTCCGGTCCTTCAGTGCCCTGGGGTTGAACGCAGCTCAAATTGCGCAACCAGAAGATAGGTGCTCAACCCCAAGGCACCGGACGCACCAAGTGTGGCCATCTGCCGGTGAGAGCTTATGGCCACACTCGGTGTGCTTGGAAAAAAACAACTTTGGGGCTTCAGACATTTTTTTTTTTTTTTTTGACTACAAAAAAAAAACACACTCACAAGTAAGGCCCCAACTGACAAGTACACACTTACACACTACGAACCAGCAAAGGGAGGGGAGGAGAACACAAATTACCACAAAAAATAATTAAATATAGGGTTTTTAATACTAAGGAACCTAACCACACACACTTTAAGGGGATTTACAAGAAATAAGTAATCAAAATCACTTATCTGAGCAGGAGCTCGTAACCTAGCTGCTGAGTTTAAGCGCGGCAAACTAGATCTGGGGTCAGTCAGGGTTAGCAGAGGGTTATGGGTAAGGAGAGGAGCTAGGAGCTCAGATCTATTAGCTGTGAAATAAGTTGCCGGATCGGATCAGATAGCCAAAGGTTGCTGACAAATGAAGTTCCTAATTCAGATCATCAAGTTTGTGCAGCATGTATTCTAATTTGTTGATATGGTTGGAGAAAAACATGGGCAACTCAATAACTTGGTTGATGTTTGTCTCAGAACATACTTTAGGCAAAAAGGAAGGATTAGTTCCAAGGGATACTCTGTCAGGATGAAAAATCAAATAGGGGTGCTTGATAGATAATGCCTGAAGCTCTGACACCCTGCAGGCAGAAGTAATGGCCACTTGAAAAATAGTTTTCCAAGACAGAAACTTTAGCTCACTAGATGATGCTGGTTCAAAGGGAGGAAGAACAATACGGGATAGCATAAAGTTCAAGATCCAGTGAGAATAAGGAAACTTCACTGGAGGCCTCACGTGAAAGGTACCTTTGAGGAAGGCATTGGATAACTGGTGTTGCATAATATTTAGGCCATCAATACCTAGATGAAAATTAGATATGGCTGCCAACTGGACCCTAACGGTGGCAGCTGCTACTCCTTTGTGAAAAACCTCAGTCAAGAATTGTAGTATGGATGACAATGGAGCTTTGTAAGAGTCAAGGTTCTTGTTAGAAGCTCAAATGGAAAATCTCTTCCACTTACTACGACACAATTTTCTGGTGGAAGGTTTGTGGGAAGCCAACAAAATCTGACTTGTGTCATATGAAAGATTATGAAGCCTGGCTATACGGGGAACTGGAGCAGCCAAGCGGTTAGCTTCAGTGACTGCAAGGAAGGATGGAGGTCCCCTGACGGGTGAGTCAGAAGGTCTGGAACTGGGTCCAGGATCCATGGATCCTCCAAGAGATGATGGTAAAGAAATGGAAACCAAATCTGGTGAGGCCAATGAGGGGCTATAAGAATGACAGTCCTTCCCAGTGACTTTGCTTTCTGTAAAAATCTGGGTATCAGCGGAATTGGGGGAAATGCATAGAGGAGACCCAGGGGCCAATCGTGTACGAGTGCATCCCTCAGGGATTCTCCCGGAGGGTGTATCAGGGCAAAGTAGCTTCCGCATTTGGTGTTGATGTGGCTGGCAAAAAGGTCGCAGCAAGGCTGGCCCCATTTGTGGAAAATCCTGTCCACAATCTCCTGTTTGAGGGACCACTCATGTGGCAACAAAATTGCCCTGCTCAGCTTGTCCGCCATCACATTGGATCTCCCCGGGATGCGCTTTTCCAACAGAAAGAGCTGGGATGACACAGCCCACTGCCAAATTCGGAGGGCTTCTCGGCAAAGGGGGTAAGATTTGGTCCCGCCCTGTTTGTTCAAATACCAGACCACTGACATATTGTCTGCCTGTATGGCAATTGTCCCTAGAGGGAGAGAGTCCTGAAAGTACTACAACGCCAGAAGTACCACTCTCATCTCTAGAACGTTGATATGCAAGTGTGACTCTTGATCCGTCCATGTGCCTTGGGCAGTCTTTCCCTGAAAATGCCCCCCCCCCCAACCCTATCAGGGAAGCGTCCGTAGTCACAGTGGCTACTGGAGGGGGAAGTACAAAGGGGCGTCCTATTGTGACATGTAGAGACATCAGCCACCACTGAACATCCCTCTTGCAAGAGTTTGTAATGAGAATCATATGGTTCATTGACAATTCTCGTAAGACCATTGCGTGAAAAGGAGCCATTGAAGAATCCACATATGCATTCTCGCCAATGGAATGGCTAATATTGCTGCCGCCATCAAACCTCGTACTTTCAAGACTTCTGCGGCTGGAGATCTGTTCTTTGACACCAAATAAGTGATGTGTTGGCGAGGAATTGACACCCTTTCGAGTGGAAGACAGAGTGGTGGTTGAAGTGTCTAACTTTGCCCTTATAAAGACGGTATGCTGTGATGGCGACAAGGCAGACTTTTCGAAGTTGACCGTAATACCCAAGTGACTGCAGTGTCTCAGAGTGGATTCTGTTGCCTGAATCAGTTCAAGCCTGCTGGTGGAGGCAAGGAGCCAATTGTCTAGGTATGGAAACACCTGGAATCCTAGACACCTCAGGTGAGCTGTGACCACTGCCATACATTTGGTAAACACTCTGGGGGTTGTAGTGAGACCAAAGGGCAGGGCTCGAAACTGGTAGTGACTGGCTCCCATCCAGAAATGCAGATGATCTCTGGAAGGTCTGGCCATTTTTGTACGATAGAATGCATCCTTGAGATTGATTGAGCACATCCAACTGTCCTTCCCTAAAAAGGAAGTATGGACTGAAGCGTGACAATCAGAAACTTCTCTTTTCTTACAAATTGGTTCAGTCTGCTGAGGTCCAAAATGGGTCTCTAGTCCCCGGTTTTCTTTGGAACCAAAAAGAATCTTGATTAAGTTCCAAATCCTGTTTGGTCTGCTGGGATTGGCTGGATGACTCTTTTTTTCTAACAACTCGAGGACCTCTGTGGTTGCTTGTTCCCTGTAACTAGGTGGAACGTCCAGGATTCTCTTGACAGGAATGGATGGAGCGGAGAACGGTATGAAATACCCTCTGGAAATGATGCTTTGTACTCCTCTGTCGTTTGTAATATCTAGCCAGGAAGTGACCCCCGACTGCCTCCAGAGCAGGACAGTCGGGCCTCCTCTCAGGAGAGCTGGTAGGGCTGACCAGAGAAATGATCTCTGTCACCCTGGTGTTGCGAACCCCCTCTGCCACGAGGGCGGCATCTTCCATTATTACCTCCTCCTCTGCCCCTGGAGGAAGGTTCTCCACGTGTGTCCTGAAAGGCCTCTTGGGCTTTACGGAACCACATCTTTCCTCCCCTTTGGCCTTTGGGGTAAGGCTGAGTAGGGGTAGAAAAATGGACTCCGACGGCAGACAAAGTCTTTCCCTCCTGTTCACACCTGGTCAATGTTTCCTTTACCTTAGGCCCAAACAAGGATGAGCCATCAAATGGGGTATTTACGAATGAAGACTTGAAGGGCTCCGCGAAGGAACAGGTCCAGGCATGCCTACGAAGAGCAATCCCTACTCTTGCAGCCCTACTTGACCCATCTGCTGCATATGATACGAGACGTATGGACGGGTTTGCAATGGAATTAAGGGTAGCAAGCTGGGCAGAAACTTTGTCAGTGACACCTGCAGCTACAGCACCCTGAAGAGTATCTCCCAACTCCTTAAGGAGATCTCTTTGCAGTCTGGTGAAATTGGTCAGATAGTTCAGTGATCGAAGAGTGAAAGCCGCTGAACTGAACATGCGTTTCCCATATCTATCCATGATTCTAGAATCTTTGTTAGGAGGATGGATAGACACAGAAGTTTCAGACAATTCCTTCTTGGTGGCTGTCGCAACCACCATGGCATCAACAGGGACTCCCTTAGACAAGAAGGTTTTATCCACTGAGGCAGAGATAAACTTATTCGGCCTCTGAGGGACAGGCTCTATGGACTTCGGAGACTCCCATGCCCTACGAGAAACCAGTTACATAAGCTCATCATAGGGTGGAGACACCCAGGAGGTGGAAGGTTGAGACCCAAAAGCCTTCAGAAGAACCGATTCATCCTCAGTAGGGTTTTTGGACTGCCAATCACCCCTCTGCCTAAGGATCACAAGGATCTCAGCAAAGAAGATGTCCACAGAGGGGGATCGAGGGGACCCTTCTGACTCATCCAAGTCAGTGTCAGATGTCAATGACTCCTGTGGGGAGTCCAAGTGCCTCCTTTTGCACACTCTCTTTCTGGGAACTTCCTCAGTGGGAGCCTCTGGGAAAGTCTCAGAAGAGCAGGGGGCGCCCAGTGGGGTTACCTGCAACTCTGGGTCATCATGCTTGGGGTGGCCGATGGAAGCAGAAGCAGACACAGGCACTTTAGGGGAAGAAGAGGCCAGACCTGGTGATGAGGAAGTCTTAGGAAACAGTACTCGCCTCATGGCTTCAAATGCATCACGGCCCTGATGAGAAGGATTCGACAGACCCGAAGGAACCATGATCCCCTCCCATACCGATGCCGTGGGCTCCGAACCCGAGGTGGGAGCCGAGCTCACCCACGCCAAGGCCCCGAGAGGAAGAGTCGACACCAAGAGGTCAGTGCGACTATCCTCCCCGGACCTGACCGGAGAGTATCGGCTCCTAGATTCCCCAATTGGTGCCGAGTAGATGGAGCTGATGACACTGGAACAGGTGTCGGCTTCAAGGGTTCTACAACTATCAGGCCGGTCTCTTCTGGCTCCGAAAAACCGATATGGCTCGGAGGAGGAGCAGTCAGTTTCTGGGTAGTAGTCTTCGGTTCCGATGCCTGGGTCAGAACCGACAGCAATTTAGCTAGGCCTGGTGCCTTTAAGAGCTTCTGTACCAAATCAGTCCATGTCCAAATCCGAAAGACTAACAGAGGACCTGGAGGAATGCACCGATGGTGCCGACTGGAGTAATGGAGAAGAAGGAGATTCGGAAACCGGTTCCAAGGCAGTGTCTCGGGTCTGAAAGGAAAAGACTGTCTGCTCCGAAGGCTGTGGAGCCGAAGTCACAGCAAGTCCCACTTTCTTTGACTTTTTTGACCTAGAGTCTGAAGAGGATTTGGAGGACTTTGATGGCTTGCTGGCTCCATCCTGGTCAGTCAAAGCTTCCACAAAGGCGTGCTTAAGAAGACCCCAATCCATGAGTTCTCTTCCTCTCAGCAAGTACCCTGGTGGAAAAGGGGTGGCAGACACTGCAGGACTCATGAAGGTGCACCTCACCCAGACAATATAAACACATTGAACGTGTCCGTCTGTGACGGACATCTTTTGTCCAGAGTCTGAACATTTTTTAAAACCAGACTTAAACAAATTCTATCACCCTTTAAACAATAACAACTAAGCAAACACACACAATATTAACAATGCTCAAAAGGCCACACTGATATATATATATATATATATATATATATATATACATATAAAACAACACAAGAAACTAACTGTATATTCAGTTAATAATACCGAACTACAAAAAAGAGCTAAAGCTACACTACGAAAGGCCAAAGCCAACACTAGCAAAGAAAAGGCCACGAAAACTAACGAGGCCCAAAAAGAAGGTAATATTTTGGATAAGAGAACACTAAGCAATAGTCTAGATATGAAAATATAAGAAAATGTTTAAGAAAAAATTGCTAATTTGTTGAATAAGTCTCGAGCAGAGCTGGAAACCAAGAGATCAGTGCCGTGGCAAACTAGATCTGATGTAATTCCAGCAGTGCATCTTGGGATAAGGGGCTTGGTCTCGAGCTACTGGTAATCTTTGAGCTTTGCTAAATGGCCGTGTCGGAGTAGAGGATCGGCTCCAAACCCATCAGTGATGAATGAATAGCGAGATTGAACAACTTCACATCATCAATATATTCGCATCTTTAAAAATTCTATCAAATGTAATAATTTTATGGTTTTCTTTTTTTTGTTGGTGTGGATTCTGGAAGTGGACATAAATACGCCTGAGAATTTGGAGTTGAAGTAGACTATCCCCCTGTGTTGAACAGATATTTAAATATCAAATGTCGTCACAAAAACAGTTCTTAGGTTTAAAATATGTTTTCTAATAAAAATGTCTAAATATTCTAATGTGCATTGGCCCACAAATTAATATGTGATTGCATGATTTATCAGCTGATTTGGATGCAGCTGTATAAAATAATGCCTTTTCAGTGCTTTTAATTCTAATATAGTCAAACTGTAACACTGGCAAAAGAGCTTAACTTAATTTCAATAAACAGGTGAGGTGGCATTTTGTCATACTGAGTGGTTTTCCTACCCAGTCTTATTTTCTGGGGGATAGGGCTGCTAGTGTAAGAATGCTTGCGTGAGTGTAAGTGCCAGGATGATGTGGTTCTAAACAGCGGTAGTCAGGATAATTTAATTAACAGGATGATCGTTAAATGAAGGCATGTTAAGGTGGTTGGAAATAACTCTGAAGCCATTTTCCAGGTTAAGATAAAGCAGGATAAGGACAGCAGCCTAGCATTCCTTGCCAATGTTTAGTAAGTTAGGATGGTCATTCATTTATTTATATGTGTAGAAATACATGCTATGAAACCAGCTTCTGATAACTAATTTCTGCAATATCAGAAACATCTGAGCAGATTAAATACCACAGTAACAGAGAATGTAATAATAATGCCTTCATGAAAGTTTTATCAAGTTAGAACAGTGTGTGAACTAGCAGAGTAAGGAAAATTGCTGCTAAAAAAATTTAATAGCAGGATACTATATGTATTGGTATTCAGTGAGAGGCATTACTCTATGGATAAGTGAAAATTTGGGGGATAAACAAAGCTGAATATTAGAGTTGAGAAATTTGATCATGTTGGATTAAATGTCCATTTTCTGAATAAATGGGGATCAAAATACAAGTAAGAACTTTTTCCCTTTATAATCCATGATTCAGTACATTTGTTGTTGGTAGTCAGTGAAATAACACTCCACTTTTTTCCATATGTCTGAACAAACAGAAATTTAAGTTTCTGACTGGTGAATCTGTATATTTCATTTTCGATATCCATCCACTGTAGAAGGCATTTTTTTTTTAGAATTTACTGTTGAGAGCTCTAAGGCTTGCAGTTTCTGCTGGTTAATCCAGAAATTGAATTTTCTTTTAAATGTTAAGTTTTCTTGCTATAACTCTCAGAACACTGTTAATATATAAATGCCTTAAAGACCAATTAATCCAACAGTTGTTGGTCCAATCTTGCATAGTATTGTTTTATGTAAAAGATCTGTGCTCTGTGCTCTGAAATGCTGAACATTTTATGATTACTGACAGGTTGTTACTTTCCTGGCACAAATTACAATAGCTGCAAGAGGTGAACAATCCGATAAACAGCCTTATAAAAATCTGTTTGTCAAAGGTACAGTTTGTAGACTAAGAAAAATACAACATGTAATCAATTACGAACTATTCTTTGTTTTTAATCTTGTGTAAAAATATGTTACATTCTTGTGCTTAGAATACTAGAAATCTGCCAGCTCAGCATTTGGCAAGACTGAGTATAGTTTTACAAACAGGAGCAAGCGAGCATGTGTTATATCACAAACTGAATTTTAGTAACAGTAGACATAGGCAACCTGCCAGCTCAGCATTTGGCAAGAACCAGTATAGTTTTACAAACAGGAGCAAGCAAGCAGGTAGTTATATCACATACTGAATTTTAGTAACAGTATACACAGGCAACTAGGCAATCAGCATTCTGAAAAAAAATTAATAAAAACCTTACAAAAAAACAAAAAATACAATATAGTAAATGCTTTTGTCACTAATGAGTTACTACTGGACATAAGACTTCATCAGACTATGAAATACATACCACAAAAAATATTTAAATATTGTCCCTTAAGCATATGGTCAAATCATGTGATCAATGTTTTTTTATTTATTTATTTCTTTAAATAAAAGGTAAAATTAACTGGTTGTTTTCTACCATTATAATTTTAAAAAATCCAACAGTTCATATCTGCAGCCCCACCCCTGATGTTCATAGTGGTATGCCCTAATACAAAGAACAAAAAAAAATTAAAACCTCTATACTCCATGGCATGTTTACATAAAGCATCCACTTTGTTGTGAACAATAAGTTATATTTTCAAACATTGGAACCTTCATTGATAAATCTATACATACTACAATCGTTGGATTTTTTAAGTGCCCTTTTTGCCATTGTGATGCTGATTACTCTAATCATAATACTCAGAAAACTTTTTAGGTTATGCCCCCATTTTTAACAAATATAGAAGTGTTACCAAAACATTTCAATACCACTTGGCATCAACTAACAACCTTCCAATTCTCTTGCAAATTTTTCTTTATACTACCACTATCTAAACTCAAAGACTTACACATTACTGTGTTTCAGTCTTTGGCCCCTTGATTTTGTCTATTCAACAATCTTTCAATCAATACTTCAATCTCTTCTGGATATTCTCTTACCAAAAATGTTTCACTCAGTAACAAGTGCAGCTCATCTTGATCTGTGTTACTGTATTACATTATCAATTATATTGTGCATGATTGGTGGGGAAGATGCAAACTCTCAATGTGAAGCAGAGAATTACTTGCTGCATTTTTGTAACTAATGCACACTTCCAGTTTTTTCTCCTTCTTGTATACCTTCAAGAAAAACCCAGCCAAACTAGAGTTTCCACTGTGTGATACCCTTAAACCTCCAGTAACAGAGGCCCATGGGATATATGCAATTGACCTCTTAAGGTCATCATCAAGTGTTTCAGGTTCATGGCTTCTGAATGTCCATGACATTTTTATTTAATTTTTAGGTATTTATGGTTACATTCAGCCCAATAAAGCCAAACACCTCTAGCTGTGGATGTGTATGCTTCGGCCTTTTTATTGACCTCATCAGCACAGCATAAGTAGAGTGTTTGGCTATGCTTCAGAAGAACAGATTCTTTCAAACCAGCTTAACATCCAAACCAAAGGGTAAAAAGGACCAAACCAATGGGGATGACATCACAGAGTGACCTTTTTGCCCTTTGGTTTGGATGATAGCTGGGATATTTTGCACTCACCTTAATCTTTATGGGGATCAACTGGGTTGAAAGACCCTGTGTCTCTGAAATATAGCAACTATCCACTTATACTGTGCTGATGAGGTCAATAAAAAGCTGAAACATGCATGTCCAAAGCTAGGGGCTATAGCTTTATTGGCTTGAATGTAACCATAAAGACTTAAAAAGAAAAAAAGTCATAGACATTCAGAAGTCATGTACATGATACACTTGATGCCCTTAAGGGGTCATTTGCATATATCCTAGGAACCTCCATTACAGAAGGTTTAAAGGTATCACACAGGGAAGACTCTAGCTTGGCGAGTTTTTTCTTGCAGTATTTACTGAATGGTTTGTCTGTGAGACCTTTTTACTCTTTGATTTCGCTCTTATACCCCTTAGTGCCTAAAAAAAAGACACTGTTTTAGTTACATGTGTCTTTGTGAGTAACAATAAACGCACATAAAATAATTAATTTGGGGTTTTGTATTATTTGAAGGATGCAAAAATGTAACATAAAGGAATGGAATCTAGAACCCAAATTATTTTATATACAATAGTTTCTCTGACTCTTTCTCTGTGAGCCTCCCATAAAAAAATATGGTGCACTGCAAAAAAAAAAGACTGATATTCTCCAAATATTTATCTGAAATATCAAGACTGGCTACGAGAAGTGTTTAAAAGCTCAAAAGGCAATCATATTTTCTGAAGACATACTACAAATGTGGAAGGACTTTTAATATAGTTAAATGGATACCTGTGATCTCAGAAGAGAGAACACACATCCTCAAACAGTTACTGCATAATCAAAAGAGTCCCCTTATACCCACATGTAGCAAAAGTGTCTCCTATCATCAAAGTAAAAAAACTATCAATAGTGCAAGTTTACTGACAAGGAGGATTATGACTGTGTCTCAGACTACAGAAAAGTTGTTATACGTCCAAGAAACGTCAAAGAAATAAATGAGAACAGAGTGAAGTGACGCTCAGGAAGCAAACTGACAACCATTTTGAGAATATTTAACTATCTGGTTATAATTAGAGAGACTCCATAATTCTTTGTAATTCAAGGAGCTTTATCAGTTACAAAGAGAGAGAACAGAGTGTGGGAATGCCAAGTGCTTTACAGCTTTGAAAGCAGTGCTGCCACACTGTGGTCTTCAACTGATGCAAGACTGCTTTCCATTGTATAGTGAAATGTAATTTTATTTTATTACCCAACTAACTTGTTCAGCATTTGCCATCTCTCTTCTTAATGGTCTGATTTCATCTGATATATGAATGTATTCTCCAAGAGAAATCTGATAAATGGTCTACTTGGATCAGCACATTAGCCCAGATAGCAAATAAATAATTACATGAAAAAATAGAGGGGCTATAGCTGAAGAAAAAAGAGAGAGAAGGAAGGAAAAAAAGGTATTGCTGGTGTAAAACTTGAGTCTAGTATCTTCTTAACACCTTAAAAGAATATTAAGAACTTGAGATTTGTCTTGTGCTACTGAAGGCTGTGGGAAATTGTGGGTTTATCATAGGATCACAGAACCATAGAAGTTATTGGCTATTGAACCTGGGGCCCTTACAAGCCTAGCCAAGAAATTAGCCATGGTCAAAGTCAGCACCCTCTATGCCACTGTCCAGCAAGGACACAGGTGGAATCCCAGGGGTGTATTTTCTCTTCTCCATCCAGTTACCAAGGTTGACCTTAAAAATGTGGTTAATGAGGTACTCTGCTTTATGTGGAGAGGGAGTCTATTCCACAAAAGAGGGAGTCTCTGGGACACAAATCTGTCCCGCCAACAAGTCCTATTGATGTCACAGACCAGGTTGGGGTCGTGCGTGCAAGTTACTTGGGTGGAGCTTGACTTGTGGATATGTAGCAGTCCCATCAGGTCGGGGTCTGAGATTGCTTTGTATGCCAGACAAAGGTTATCCCTGAAGAATTTGTAGGAGAGTGAGTAGAGGGACAGGGATTTTAGCCTGTGTAGGGTAGATGTTTGAGGCCCTGGATTCTCTGGGTGAGGAACCTCTGTGGCCTCTCCAGTTGCTGCATGTGCTTTGTGAGGTACATGCCGAAAGGGGCACTGTACTCAATAATGGGTCTTATGAGGGAAGAATGCAGGGATGTTATGACCACCTTGTCCCAGATGAGATACCCTTACTAATTAGGTGGGCCATGTAGAAAGCTTTCCGTATAATGGAGGCAATATGGTGGTCAAAAGTGAGTTTGCTATCAAACTGGGTGCCCAAGTCCCTCACGACTGACTGATAATAAGGGCCTAAGCATACAATGTGATAATTTGTGGGGATGTCACTCTCCCCAAAAGGGATGATGATGCATTTTGTGGCATTCAGTTTGAGGCCATGTTTCTGGCACCAGTCATTTGTTTGGGTGAGACCCTCTTGCAGGATGTCCATATCACTAGGGGAACTGATGGCAGCACCCCAGCTTGCAGTCATCTGCAAACTTGGTCAGCTATAGCCTACTAGACTTGGCCTTCACCTCCAAGAAGTATATCCCAAACAGCAGAGGCCTGAAGAACGCTCCACAGGATACACCACTTGTTAAGGGTCTACTACTTGACGTGGCTTCCCCTATTTTGACTAGGTGGGTTCTCTCAGTGAACTAGTTTGCTACCCAGCTGGTAACATATGGATTAACACCTAGTTGAGAGAGTTTATCTATTATACCTGAGAGGGGAATAGTATCGAAGGCTTCAGCCAGGTCAAAGTAGGCAGTGTGCACCATCTTCCCCTCGTTCATGGCCTTGGTGACTGTCTCAAAGAAGTGAACCAAATTTAACAGGCATACCCTCTCCTTGACAAAACCAAACTATGTGGGATCAAATGTCTGGAGGTTGGTGTCCTTGTTAATGAGGTCCATGATAATCCACTCCACTGCCTTGCAGATCAGGCTAGTTAGGCTGATGGGCCTATAATTTCCTGGATCGGTGGATGCTCCACCTTTGTGCAAAGGGATGACAGTAGCCATCCTCCACTTGGGTAGGACAAAGCCAGTACTCAGGCTTTGATTAAATCCTTGTTTGGGTATTGTATTCTGTGGGTCAAGTTAATCCAGCTTTAATAGCTCTGTTGTCACCTTCTAAACAGAGCAAATGGTGTTTTTATTGGACTTCAGCATTCAGGAGCTCCTAAAATAGTGATTGTACTCCCTGGATCTTGCCTTCCAGTCAAGGATTTTACACTTTAAGTCCAAGAAATATCACTACCTGTGCCAAACTCAGTCCAAGCACATAAACTAAAATAAAAGGCACAGTAGTGATGCAGGCAGTAAACACAGCACTAACCAAAATGCAGGAAACAAAGCTGAAAAAAATGCTGCTTCATGAACTTTAAAATTCGGATTTATTGTGATACAAACAGAAGATGTGGTAAGCACTTTCACCTGGATAGGCTTCTTCAGACCAAAAGAACTGCCCCTCTTGTACACCCTTATATGGTAAAAAAGGCGCCAAAAACAGATAAACCATTAAAGGCACAGTACAACTATCGTGGTATACAGCATAAATGAAGTGCTTACTCTAAAATACATTAACCATAATAAAATAAAAACACCTATACCATTCATAAAACATGAATAGAGATGTATAAAAACAAAAAAAACTGCACAAATTCATACTAATTACACAACACTAACAATAAATCCTCTCATAAAATGCTCTCATAAAAATGGTCTCATAATATATGTAAAAAGCACAGTCATACATATCACTTCAATCTCCTGCACTTCAGGAAAGGTCTCAATGGTACGTTCTCATTCAGTCCAGGAAAAACACAAGACATCTACAACAACTGGAAAGGCCGCAGAAATACCAGCCTCAAACAGATGCCCTACGCAGACCATCTAAAAAAACTCCAGCTTTACTCCGTCGCATATCGTCTACTCAGAGGTGATCTCTGCCTAACATACAAAGCTATGTCAAACCCAGAGCTGTTGGACATGCTCCACTTAAAGAAATCCCAGTCTCTCCGAGCTACACACTCTAGGGACCTAAATCTTGTCACCACAATAGATTCCTGTCCCAGAGACTTCTCATATTCTGGAACAAACTACCTATCTATATCAAACAATGCTCCTCATTAGCACTCTTCAAGAAAAATCTTGATGATTGGATGGGAGATAGGAAATTCACCCCGGGGATCACCTCTGTGGCTCTGCTCGACAGGGGCACGGGAAAATAATTTTCTTGGGTGGCGAAAGCCAGGGTATCATTTGACTAGGCTTATATAGGCCCTAGGGCCAATAGCCTAGTATCTACCTATGAACATCTGCTCTAAGTCTAACAATCCATTTAGATTCAATACTCTCAGTTCTACCCCTCACACCCCCCCTAAAACTAGTGTGTGTAAGATCTAGTACTTTAAAACGAAAAAAGTGTGTGGAATCATTAGACAAGACATGTTTGGAAAGAGCACGGACAGTGGAATTAATCCTAATCTGGTAGAGATGTTCCCTTATTCTGTCCCTCAGCCTCCTGTCCGTCTTGCCTACATAAAACACAGCACAGGCTCCACAGGAGGCCAAATAAACAACATTTGTAGATTCACAGTTTGCATGAACTCTAACTTCATGGTTAGTGCCATAGACAGGGTGATAGAAATGGACATCAGTGTCTATGGAACAATAGTTGCAACTACCACATGGTACAGTACCAGCAACCCTATCACCTCCACCATCCATAATAGGATAACACAGCAATTTATTTAGATTCGATCTATTCTTATAGACAAAACCTGGGGCAGCACCGACAATTTCCCTCACATTCGGGTCCAGTGTTAACACATCCCAGTGTGATCTAATCACATCCTTCAACCTACCTACATCCTTAGTATAATATAAGGGCACTCTGAAACCATGATTTCTACTCCCTGCCAAAACACCCTGGGAGGGACCGTCATGGTCCACTACAGTCTCAGAGAAAAAGGGTGCAGCAGCTTGTTCCCTCAAATTAATGAGGTCTGCCAATCCTCTCTCCATATCAGATGTCTGATATTCCCTGCTCTTAAACCTCTCACATAAATCCCTAACATCTGCCTCAAAACCATCCTGACTGGGATTATACCGTGACGTCCTATATACCTGACCCCTCACAATATTACCAAAGATGTAACATGGATGCATACTGCATCTATGGAGATAGGAATTGCATTGACACTCCTTTCTATACACTCCTGTGTTCAACAGGCCACTTTCCAATCTCTGAATGTAGACATCCAAAAAGGAAATCCAATTCTCAGAAACCTCATGGGTAAATTTCAGATATTGCGTTAGACCATTAACTCTCTCCAAGAAGAGAGAGAACTCATCTTTTGTGCCCTTCCAAATGAAAAACACATCATCTACAAAATGCCTATAAAACATCATGTTTCTTGAAAAGTTACCTATACCAAACAAGAACTTGGTCTCCCATGCAGCCATAAAGAGGTTGGCGTAGCTATTGGCACAAGAAGTGCCCATAGCCATGCCATCCATCTGTAAATAGCACTGAGAGCCGAAACAAAAAATGTAGTTCTCTAACACAACTTCCAAAAACAAAGCTAACAGATCCACTGCATCACTACCTAATCCAGATTTGTCCTTCAAGTAATCAGACACCAACTGCACTAAATCTCTGTTTGGTATCACAGTGAATAGGGACTGAACATCCATCGTGACTAAGTAATATGGGAGATCAACAGGGACAGATCTCACAGATTCATACAAATCCAACAGGAACTGTTTTGTGTCCCTTAAAATATGAACATTTGCGTCAACCACTGGGCGCAGGAACCTCTCCACATACAACAAAAATGGTTCCGTGATCCACCCCCTGCCCGCAACAGTGGGCCTCATGGGTGGACACACACTGTCCTTATGGATCTTAGGAAGACCCTGTATCACTGGCAGGAGGGACAGATCTCACAGACTCATACAAATCCAACAGGAACTGTTTAATGTCCCTTAAAATATGAACATTTGCATCAACCACTGTGCATAGGAACCTCTCCACATACAACGAAAATGGTTCCGTGATCCACCCCCTGCCCGCAACAGTGGGCCTCATGGGTGGACACACACTGTCCTTATGGATCTTAGGAAGACCCTGTATCACTGGCAGGAGGGGATCACTAGCAAACAAATATTCATACAACTCATTCGTAATAACATTGGTCTTAATCAAATCATCCAAAACCATCTGTATTCTATGGATATGTATATCCACCATCTTACGTTCTACCAAACTGTAAAACCTTTGGTCTGATAACATAGACCTCATTGCCTCATCATAGAACTCAAGAGTCCATAACTACCAGGGCACCCCCCTTGTCAGTCCTCGATAGGGCTTTTTCTAATGCAGTTGTTTCTGCTGAGTCGGAGCTCGAGGGTTCGACTGTGGTGGGGGTGGGTTCTACTGCTGCCCCCCCAGTGGGCCAATCTGTCATTAGTACTGACCTGTTGGGGTGTGTGGCTCAAATAAATCCGAATCTGGAACCGGTTGTTAGGAGAAAGGATTCCAGTCATACTATGCATGCTGCACATAGTTCTAGTCATGACAATGTTGGCACTGCAATTGTCAATCGCCCTTTCCCGATCAAACACAGGGGAGAGGGGAGATTGAGATCTATGAGCAGGGGCAGGACAAAGAGGAAGTTGTCAGCAGATGCCCAGGTGAACCAAAACCTCAAGAACATGTGGGAGAAAACTGGGAGAAGTTAGTGCATAACATTTCCTCCCGCCCACTCACGTCAGACGAGTTGCGGTACTATCAAAGAGATTGACTTTTATACCTAGTTGCGACAACAGTAATTATGTTGATTACCTAGTACAGTTTAAGTTATTTATTAGGAATCTGTGCCTTAGATTGGAGTTTAAGGATACAATACAGGTGTTAGATGGGAAATTGTTTAAGAAGCCTAGTGTGTACATGCCAATGGTACCACCGCTAGTAGCTGCCTTCAGTAAACTAGTTGAGAATGATCTGTATGACATGGAAAAGAGAGTGGGTAAGTCTAGTAAACGAAAGGGCAATTTAACTTATGCACAGAGGAGAGCCCTACAACAACTGAGGAGTGATCCCTCCCTTGTCATTAGACCTGCTGACAAGGTGGGTGCCCTGGTAGTTATGGACTCTGAGCTCTATGATGAGGCAATGAGGTCTATGTTATCAGACCAAAGGTTTTACAGTTTGGTAGAGCGTAAGATGGTGGATATACATGTCCATAGAATACAGATGGTTTTGTGTACAGTGGGGGGTGGGGGGTGTGGGGTTGTCTGAAGAAGCCTATCCAGGTGAATGCACTTAACGACATCTTCTGTTTGTATCACAATAAATCCGAATTTTAAAGTACATGAAGCAGTGTTTTTTTTTTCAGCTTTGTTTCCTGCATTTTGGTTAGTGCTGTGTTTATTGCCTGCATTGCTACTGTGCCTTTTATGTTAGTTTATGATTTTACACTTTAGTTTTTTTTTTTTATCCAGTCATAAAACCTGACTTGCGCAAGTTACAGAAATATGCTTGTCCTATAACTGGTGAACATGTAAACTTTTCTTTGACAATCCTGAACCAAATGCATCCCACTCTTCTTGCTCAGTTATATAATCCACATTAACCTGAAATTCATCCATTTTTCCACAACGTATGTTTGCTCTAGACTTGATAATTCTAATCCATTCTTGCAGGACAAAAAAATATTTACAGGTTGTATTTCCTCAAACAAATGCTGGTGCCACTTTTAGTATTTGTGTTTATGACAGTCTCAGACATACCATCAGCAGGGATATGCACAGGTTTTGTGAAAGCTGTGTATTAGATCTGGGAGTGAATTTGCAAGCTTTAGAATTATGTGGTTAAACTGGAAAAGCTGCTGCTGCAGTCTAAGCTAAAAGTACAGATGGTTGGGCAGCCCTTCTGTTATAAAGCTGAATAAAGCTTCACTTCCTCTGGTACACATTTTCTTTAAGTTCATACCAAAAGAAAGGACTAAGAAGGGAGTCGTTCTTAAACACAGCACTCAAGCAGGAAAAAGTGTTTAGGCCTACTAAGTTGGACTGTTATTTTTTTCTATGCTAAGCCTAAGAACAAATTCTTCAATAAGCAGTACATAATGGGGAGCAAAACTGTGGTAAAAAATCTAGCTACACAAGAAATGCAGTTTCACTTTGTTGAAGGCTTTTGGGGGAAAAAACACAGCTCATTACTTTCTGAAGTAGTAAGGAACCCAGCAACTCCCTATTCAAGCAGACATCCTTTGTCACTTCCTCCAGCAGGGCACATCCTCTGACCTCACCTTATATGTCTACGTGCTGTATGCTTTTGTTGTGTTTAATTTCCTTTCCTCCATGACCCACAATAATTAGACAAAGTACTTCATTTATGCAATATCCACTGAATGCCTCCCATAAATATCACCCTTTGCCACTGTCTTTTGTGATTAACCTACATGCAACTATGACACTCAGATTTTTTTCTACTGGCCATTTTATGAGCACTACTGTAACAATACATTACAACAACACAGCATATAACTTTTCTTTTTACTTCTGTATTAAAGCCTAGCTACCCTTTGTCTGCACACCCTGTACGGCACACACATGGTCTTGCTTAGAGACTAACCCCAAAGTCTTGTCACCACTTTATAAATTTGGCTATTATCAGTATCCAAGTTATTTTTGCCCTTTATATTCCGGGAGATAAATTACATGCACACTAAATGGAACTGGTCCTAACACAGATCACCCATCACTTCACTGCATGCTGGCTTTTCACGTGGCAGCACATGAATATATGGCACTCTGCTTCTAGGCAGTTGGTTGCATACACTTCATGATCTGGGTCCCAATATAAAACTTTTAATTTCACTAACTTCCTTTTGTGCAAGTTGGACCAAAATCAAACGCACCGTATCCATGGAGCTACACTTTGTCACCTCAGTGAAGTTTTAGTCACCAAATCTGATTTAGCCAAAATGGCAAGATTTCCCACTCTACAGATCATGCTGTTCCCACTGCTAAGAGACTTGGGACCTGTCTTTCAAAAACTAACTATAAGCTAATGGTAAGCCATAAACAGCTCTCCCATGAGTTGAATGCAACTCTCACAGAAAAGCACTAGATCTTTGCTAGGTGATCAGAGATGAAACATTCTGGCTTTATAGACCTTGAAAGGTCTACGGAGACAGAATCTTTAGGTGGAAACTGGAAATGCCAACAAATGAACAATGACAAAGTCAAAATCCATCTACAATCAAAACATTTTGAAAGATAATGGAGAACCTTTGGAATCAGTGCAGAAAAGGGATAAAGGTTATTATGACCTACCCTGGTGGAAAGTGAAACCATAAGTCAAAACAAGTCTTTATGTGGAAGGTATATGGGCTGCAAACCTGTTTCAGACTTCAATGGAACTGCAACAGCTATACTGTTAGTCTTGTCAGGAAAATCGGGTGAAATGTGTCTGAAGGGTAAGAAAGAAGCAGTCAGAAGGCCACTGTGAAGCTGCCAGCCCAGCTAGCTGGAATTTTGCACACAATTCTGTTATTTGTGAATAGTGCTATGATTCATACAGAACTGTATATTACGTACTGAGCTTCAAGAATGTAACCGCAGTATACCAGGGTCTATATTAGAACGTCGAACACTTAGGTTGTCGAACGCCTAAACGTCAACACCTAAATGTCGAACGTTCAAAACTGCGACCGACCAATTACACAACTTTTTTCCCCAGTGAAAAAATTTGCTTGGCCAACAACAAAAAAAAAAACTTTAAAACCCTAACCAAGTGGGGTTTTCGCCCCCTACACCCCCCTAACTAAATATACCAGCTCCGAAATCACTCTACATTGGGGAAAAGTGCAAATCCCTGATGACAGCCAAGCAAACTTTTTCTCTGGGAAAAAAATTGCGTAATTGGCCGGTCACGGATTTGAGAGTTCGACAACCTAAACATTCGACAATGTAATAGGAACCAGTGTACCCTACTGGAAAAAAATGCATATAAATGATATTAATAGTAGAAGTTGAACATACAGAGTTAACTTGCAAAACTTCAAGAAAATAAGTTGAATTGTTTACGATTGTGTTAGTTACTGCAAGGAGACAGGATGTCTAGCGCTACAAGTTTTTCCTATTGTCTTGAAAGAGAAATAATTACTAGGTTTCAAATGTAAAGTGTTTTTATTGCTCTGCGACTTCCTAACAGCTGCACATCTGAGAGGCAAGTATATCTGACACAGAGATGCTGGTTTCTGTTAGCTTGGGAACTGAAGGTAGGTGACAGAATGATGTCATCCAGCTGACCCAGCAGTAATATTTTCATATTAATTTGAGAACTTTCTCAGAGACTGTGCATTTTGCATTTGTCTTTGGACCTGGAAACATCCTCTCATCAGCACTGCCTTGCTAATATTACGTAACCAGAGAGCAGTAATCTCTCTTAGATATAGATAGGAATATAGTAAAGATTAATTTAGATGCTTTCTGTATTTATTTCAGACTGTCCTGCAATGTTGTTTTAAAATATTTCCTGTGATTCTGATCTCTGTAGTCACTGTGTTGAGTTGTTGAGTAGTGTCTTATTCTTTTATTTATTATTAAATATATTTAAACCTTTTAATTGTGGCTGGTTTGTTTAGAGATATTTAAACTCTTAAAGTACTTGCATATGTATTTGGTAACACTGTATAGGACACTCCCAAACAGCCTTGGCCTTGGTCACACTTACCATTTGGATAATAGTGACATTACACAGTAAGATTGGGCACCCTTTGGTAAGGGCCTTAAAAGTAGTTAAGAGCTCGCTGGTGGCAGTGATAAACTACCTTATAGTCTGGGCAGAAAGGAGCATAGCTAGTAAATATGTGCCAGTCTTCCCCAGGAGTGTTTGTGGGTTTGTATACAAGTCAAATTTCAAAGTGTGTGTGTGTGTGTGTGTGTGTGTGTGTGTGTGTGTGTGTGTGTGTGTGTGTGTGTGTGTGTGTCAGCTACTTGGGCAGGGACACAGCACTGGTTGGACAGAGAGGGTGCTAGAGGTCTTAGCTTGGCCACTCAGCTGAGATCTTAACCCTATAGCTGTGTCAGTGGGGAGTCTTATTGGGGATATGGAGAAAGAGGGAAAAAACAGCCCCAGACTGCCTGATCTTGGTGTGCTCTTAAGGGAAATTGTACTTTACTGTGTGCATACTTGTCATCCTCCCATTGTGTATGTCCCTCACTGTTGCCAGTTGTGAGGATTGAGGCTCTTTGATTACTGGGCCAGTGCAGGGGTGTCAGAGCCACAGCCTCAGACATTTTTTTTTAATCAAAGAAAGTTTGAAGGTGAAGGAACTATGTCTGTCTGGGCCAAAATGGAGCTATGAGTATTACTTCTAATTTATGCAATCTGGCTTTGTAAATGAACCTTATCAAAGAAAATGGGAGAAAAGTACAAAGGAAGCTATGTTGCCAACTCTGGGACTAAGCACTCTGCATACCACCTCTTGGAAATGAGACATGAGGAAAGAAATCATTACATTTAATGCTGGCAGCAGAAGCAAACTAGTCACAGGCCAGTAAGCCCCAAAGACAAAAGTTATTCCTACTACCATATGAGTGACAGACCATTCCTAAATCTTTAAGAAACATCAGTTCAATCTGTCTACTATGGTATTTGCCACAACCATAATATGCACTGCAATCACACAACATGAACTGGATAACCTCCCAAACCAATAGGTTAAAAATGTGTTCTGCCTTGCTTGTTTCTGTAACAGATTACAGCCATACTTCGTGACTACATATAAAAAACACTCTCCTAGGTACACAGTACTGAAATGATAAAAGGAACAAAAGTACTGCTCTCATCTGTAGGATGCTGATGTGTAGCAAGGCCTTCTAGAATGCAAATCCAGGACTACTGAATGGTCTTACAAAGTGAAAGCCATACAAAATGACCATGGCAGCCATTGCTTTGGGATTTAAAGCTGAAAATGGGTCCCATGTCATAAGATTTATGTGATTAGCCATGAAGTTAAATGACCGTGATTAGACTCATAAATATGGAAGGCATGGAGAAGAGAACCTGAACACTGAAACCACTGAACTCTAAGCATCCAACTGAGAACTCTTCCTAAAAAGCCTGGCAAGACGAAATCATAAAAGCTAATGCTACCATGATGTACATAGCCTTAAGGCAGTACTACATAAAAACAGACAGAGCTTTGAATGAGATGTACTGCTTGTTGAAGGGACAGGACTCTGTTATGCATTGAGAAGACTCAGCATACAGTTGTATCTAGGAGCACTCCAAGAGTTGATACAGAACTGGTTTAAAATGGGACTTTGCAAAGTTCATCACAACTAACACACAATAACATGCTGTGCAAGCACTTCCTCTACTGAAGGTGGATGCCTTGACTCAAGACAGCAATGATCCAATCAACCACACAGGGGAACACCTTGGAGCCCTGTGATCTGAGATGGGTGGCCACGACAGACATGTATCAGGTGAACATTACAGGACAAATGTGAAACCAAATTAAGAGTTCTAAACCAGTAGTATCTGGATCTGACCTAGAGGTACAGAAACCCAATGAGATTCCTTACAAATTCTGGTGTGGAGAGAGAGGCAACTTGATGGCCCAAACAGTACGTCCAGACAATTTCACTTTTTGACAGACACAGCAGAACAGCGTGTACAGTAATCCTTTGAAAGGTTTCTTTAAGAAGATTAAATAGCTACAATACATTATGATACTGGTGCATCAACTCTGCCATCTTACCAAATATGAAGTCATCAAGAAGGGAGAAAGAAAACTCTTTTCGCTCTTCATTCACATGGTCCTCTGTGTGTGTGTGTGTGTGTGTGTGTGTGTGTGTGTGTGTGTGTGTGTGTGTGTGTGTGTGTGTGGTGGGGCTCTAATTCTGTTTGCCACTGTTTGGATTTGTACAGGCACTTTTTGAAGTATTTGGAGGTGGTACCATCTCAGAAGATTCAGCTGGACATCTAGAAATCAAGGTCATCTATGAAAACCATATCGGGGAGGAGAGGGAGCAGCAGAACAGGGGTAGACTATGTGGAAAAATATCATGGCTGAAAAACTGGAGACTTCATCAAGGGTGACAAAGCGTCAATAAAATGGGCCTACAAATACTGTTTTGAGAATGTAGTACCGAAGTCTGAGATACATTGCTGCCTGAAAGGTTAGAGATGCCAGCACTGGTACCCATCCTTTGACTGAAACAGTAAACAGAGGTGGTAGAGATACCACCTTGGGTCTCCCCGAAACAGTAAACAGAGGTGGTAGAGATACCACCTTGGGTCTCCCCTGAAAACAATCTCCTAGCCCAGTGGGACTAATTCGGACAGCAAAGGACAAATTAATAAATAGACAGACAGACAGATAGTTAGATAGATAGGTAGATAGATAAATGTTAATGTCAACTCTGGAGGGGCAGATATTGAAAAGAAAATGTTAAAAGAAGGGACAATGGGAAGTGCAATGCACAGACACAGAAATAGCTGATCTTGGCTGAGCAGATATATGATTTACTATGAAAATGTTAAACACAAAATCTTGAAAAATAAAATCTTCAGACCATAATATCGAAAGACCAAAACACTGCAGACCATAATATTGAGCTCCTGGACTTGCTTCCCCTGCAGGACCCATGGTAGCACTCGTTTCTGAGTCCACAGCGCTGCAGGGCACATAGTAGCCCTTTTATACGACTCCGCAATGATACAGAGTTTTGATAACTGAGTTTTGTGTTTTTAATCTTTCAATATTATGGACTCAAGACTTTTGTGTTTCAACATTTTTATAGTAAACCATAAGGTATGGCATCAGAAGATGCACATGTACTGACACCAGAAAAGATTATTTTTGGAAAGTTATATGTCAGAAAGGCTGTAAAAATGCTAAAGGTACAAAAAAGCAACACTTGTACTGATAGTAGGGCAGTATTAGTCATAAAAAGACACATGAGAAAATTCTCTGCCAAAGGAAAGACCAACAGATTTTGTATGCCCCAAAACTATGGGGATAGCAATGCAACATTTTGAAAGCCTGGCACCAAAATGCCTCAGTAAAAGAAACTCTTCACAGTCAATGGGCAGGAAGCTTGGAGACATCCACAAAATAGGAGCAGTCACATCTGGAACTCAGCTAGACCTGTACCTCTTAAGGAATTGGAGCTGATGATTCTAACACCGTAACAGTAGAATATTTGATAGACTCCTCCTCCATCATCATCAGAATGTTTCACAGTTGTATTTTTTTTTCAAAAATTAAGGCATAAAATACATCACAGAACATTCAGACACTGAGGTTCTAGGGGTCTGGTGATCCTCCCACAGACTGTATAAATGGATTTTGACGTGGACTTGGCAGCTTCTGCCCTCAATCCCATCTATTCAAAAACCACTCCCACATCAGAGTTGCTCCAGGGAGTAAGGTTCAAGTAATGCTAGCAGGATAAAAGTAATCCTTAATGGTGGAAGAGTCCTTTACTGTCCTTCAATGAAATTTGTAGTTTAGGGGGGTGATATATTAGAAATGAATGGTGTTTCAGAAAATGTTCCTTTTCCAACATGATTACTAACAACGCAAAAAAACATAATTTTATTAAAAGTTGTGTGTTTCTGTAGTTTACTGGCACTAGTGAAGGCCCCTGCATACTAAATATTTTTGGGTATCAAACAGTATACGCATCTAATGTGCACATCAGTTGAGAGAATGCATCTGCCACAGACATAATCACAAAATAAAGGAGAAGACCTGAGTTCTTACAAGAAGGGTAGGGGTCCAGCACTGAAGGAAGAGCAAAATATAAAATAAAAATCATCTCAAATTGGTGGAAAAAGGACAAAACTCACAATGACTAAAAAAAAAAACAAAAATCAACAAAAAATTGCTAGTCAATCAGGCAGCCTGGAACTTCTTTTTTACTCTACTATTTTTTCACATACAAAGAAACAAAAAGAAAGAAATAAAGGAAGAAAGACCGAGAGGGAGGAAAACGTAGTGCATGATGAAAAGGAGAAGAATGACCGATATCCTGGGAAAGTACTCTTGGCTGAAATAGTCCTAATGCCTGCAGCAGAAGCAATAATAGTTACAGAAGATGGACCTCTTCATATCAGGTCAGTCCTTACATCTTCACATGTATCTGCAAAGTATGTCCTCTTATTTATATACATCTCTTGTTTTTTTGTGAAATGTGGTACCCTTATGGACACTATGGGTTTCTTTAAATTACTTGTATACCCTTTGCCCACCCTTACTCCTTCAAGGACTACACACGTTAAAGGCATAGCCAGCTTTAGGCACCACTGAACCCTGTGGTCGCTGGGGGACCCCAACCACAGCTACTTAACTTATTTTGCTATTTCATTAAATGTTTGCCAAACCAACAAAAGTTGACAGCATTTTGGTATACATAACATAGAAGGTGGGTAATAATACGTGTCCTTTAAATTTCTAAGACATTTCTGGTTATAGTACCAGTATTTTGCCAAGTAGCAGGCTTCATAATGCAATTTCATTAGATGTTTTCCACTGACACAGTGCCCTTGACTTAGTTAACTCCTGCTGGTGGGCTTTCTATCCATTAAAACTAACATTATATTATTGAAGTTATTCTCCCACTCATGACTTTTTTTCAGGCCAACACCAGATTAAAAGACTGGAAAATTCTCCAAAATGCACCTCATTAGCATCTACAACTCTATGGCTTAGCTTAATAATTTCCTAAATGGTTATTTCTGTCTAATCTTGGCCAGGTAAGCTATGCTGAAAGGATGCAAGGAAAACTAAAGTTAAATAGCAAAAGTGAAATTCTTTCTTTAACCACATTGTTTGTTCAAGCATTACTGAATGAAAACATTACATAAGAAAAAAATGTAAAATGCACTTCAGAGTATATAGAAAGTCATGGCTTCTTGAAAAAGCTGAAAAGTAAAGCAAAATATGATGAAGGAAAGAAAAAACTAATGTACATGGCATGGGGAGCTGGGATGGGGAAAACAGAAGGGGGGTACTGGTGGATGTGTGTACTGGGGAAACAGTAGGCAAAGTCTGGAGTACCATTCTACCCAAGTCTAGCCATGTACATAAAGTTGTAATATTTCATCAATGCAACTAAATGCAAGTCACTGTGAAAGTCCCTCTATGAGATGGGCCAACACAGTGTGGTCCACAGGCCTGCTTAATGTAAGAGCACTGTAGTTACAGGTCAGTCTGTGAGTATTACTCCTAACATTTTGCAGCATAGACTATAAGGCTGCTTACAGAAGGGGTGGCAGTGACAGAGTGATAATTTGAAGTGTCCAGGAGGTCTACAATTTCACATTTGCTGGGAGTCCCCAAAATGCTAGCACCAGCCTTGGCTAAAGGACAACTACAACCAGAAGATGGAAGAATATATTTCTGATCATACATTGATTTATGTAGTCTTCTTGCTGAAGCATCACTCCAAGTAAGGAGAATTACTCTAGAATTTGATTCATGGTTGTTGGGAAATTACTAGGTTAGCTGCTCCTGTGAGCCATTTTAAGCCTAGCCAATTTCACTTCCAAATGTGAGAATCAAACCTTGTACCTTGTGTTTCTAAGGTAAGCACCTTAACCATTATACCAACCCCAACCCTTACATCTACAGCAAATAGCAAATGAAGAACATAACTATTCAACTAGGAAGTTTGGCTTTTGAAAAATAATTCTTCACACATTATGATGTCACTTCTACTCCTCCCATTGATTTGAATGCACTGTCATTTTGAAATGCAACACCTGAAATTTATGCTTTCATGGACTAACACCTTTAACAATGGAACTTCTTTTAAAAATGAAACACTATGGTTTAATAATAAAACTATGCAGTGGTTAGTGCTGTGGCCTCATGGTTTCAATTTCAGTGCGGATGGGTGTACTCTGACCTTAATTAGGGTCTACACAGAGTATGCATGTTTTCTTCACTTTTCCATGTGTTACTCATGTTCTCAGTTTCCTTCCTGCCTAAAAAGATTTGCTATACAGGTTCTAAGGCTACAATGTACTACTATTCTTAGGTTTACTAACAGAAGGTGTAAACAGAGTATCCAGCGGTCAGTCACTGTTAGAGAAAACAAAAAAGCACTGCTCAAACACACACTCACAAACTCTAATATTCTTAAGAAGCAGTAATGTCTTTTTTTTTTTTTGCTTTTCTGTAGCAGACTATCCCCCCCCCCCCCCCCCACAAACACACACTCATTCATGGTTGCTTTTCATATATCATCCTCAGCTATTTATTTAGCTTTCTACAACTGGTATACCTTTCCCCACACATTAAAACGAAATATTGCATTACACAATGTTACCTGATAAGAATTACACAACTAATAAAAAAGAAAAAGACAATCAAATAATAAGCCATTATACAAACTGGCTTCACATGCATACTCAGTTGTTAAAATAGACATTACCTATAGAACAGCACATTTCTCCTTACATAACAAAATATCTATAGAATAGTACATTTCTCCTTACATAACAAAATACCTACTATGCAAATTAACTTGTCATAATGTTTCTTCTGTACAGAATATTAATTTGTGTCCGATTTAAATATTCTTGTCTTCAGATAAAATAAATAAGTAAAGCTCCTGGAATCATAACTACATCATGGTGAAGAGAGTTCTATGCCCGTCACATTTTGCAGCTATGGTATCCAGAGCACTGAGCTCTCCTAGCAGAGTTATCCTTGGTGAACTGGTCTAAAACAATCAGCCAAACAAACCATGATACAAAATGCTAGTTTAGTTACAAAAAAGAAAAACATGTGAATCTCACCTAAACACAAGGGATACTAAGACCAACCTCTGGAGCAAAGCCTGGTGAATATGTTCAACAGAAAGTGTCTAATAGCTCGCTAAGAGCAACCCAAAGAAAGCTGCATATGGCCACCATGTGTACTCAGTATCCACAAGGCAAAGGATGGGAGTCGGGTTTGATGCCAACTGAATGGCATGCATAAGCAGGGCACAGCAGATAAACATGGATTAGACCCTGTTAATGGAAACTGTTTTCTTGAGACAAGAAACATCAACTCACAACTGGAAAAGCAATTGGAGCTTGAGGGGGAAGACTTTACTTCTACATACTTCTCAAACACAGCTGGTCACTCTCTTACTCTGGAATTAATACTTAGAAGAGGTCCATGACAGATGTAGAGGACTCGCACGCCTCTCAATGGGTTACTACTACTGTTCAGTTGGATTCTGTGCTAGCAAGTGGCAGTGCCTCCTCAAAGTGAATGCAGGTCGCAGAAAATAACACACTTTTATGCATACGTATCAACAGCTATTCAATGTATTCAAGCTGCTTAGTGACAGTGATAGGGAATCTAATAAAAACAAAAGAATCTGTAAGACAATGCCTTATCGGCAACCTTCAACACTTGCATAGGGAGTAATGGACATAAAAAAGAGAAACTGAGAAGAATTGTCTTCTTCCACCTGAACCCATTTAGAGAATAGTTTCTGGACTTCAGTGTTAGCCATGTGCTGTCCATCACAAACAGCATGTTCAATCACAAGGATGCTCTTAAGGTACAATTTCTCATGTTTTGCATAAAATCTTAGAAATAATTTGCTCACTCCCATTAGAGCATTACAAGTAATTACTCAAAAACACTGTTGCTGTTTTGGAGACATTTCTTCCACCTCCTTTCAGTGTTATCCAACCCAGAGATTTATACATGCAAGATTGGCAGCTGTGAATTTTTCAGAGAGCAAAAAAACACTACTTTGAACTGTCCCTTCACTCTGAATGTAATGGACAGCTTTCAGATTGTCAGAGAGATAACTTGTGATGTGATGGATCATGTTGCAATCTGTCACAGTAGAAACACATGAGGAGATCTGACGCATGGAGTCTGAATGGACCCTGTTCAAGACCTTAACAAATAGGTGATCTGTGCTTGCAGTAGTCACAATCCTAGGACCCACTGGTGGTGGATACCAGTAGTGAGGGATGCTGTCAGGTTAACAAAAAGTTTCCTTCCATGCAGCGCTAACAGGGGGATCAACAAAGTACCAGCAAACCTCCAAGACAGCAAATGCAATAGTTATCACAAGGCACTGTGTGTGTGTGTGTGTGTGTGTGTGTGTGTGTGTGTGTGTGTGTGTGTGTGTGTGTGTGTGTGTAGTTTATGAAATCTAGATGGCCTCTAAGTAAGGCCAGCAAGTCATATGGGGCTTAGAAGGGGGAGGCTTCATACTGCTCAGGTTAATAGCAAGTGGGGAAGAACACTGCTGAATGTTGTGGTTTGTCTTTCAGCTTTTCCCGGTTAGGGGTCGCCACAGCGGAACTCCGGTCCACTAATGATTGGCAGTAGATTTTCACAAACGCTGAGGTACCAGCTCGACATCCAACCTTCAACAAAGGCACGCCCATTTACGCATGTCTTTCGAACGCCCATCCAACCGTGGGGAGGACATGCAGACTCCACACAGAAGGCACTGGGAAGAACACTGCTGAATGATGACTGGAATTACCATTTATGGTGAACATGCCCTCCTCTGCAAAGGTAGTGCTTGAAACACATTGTAAAATTAGTTTCATTTTGGTAGACAAGGTCTCTGAGATGATTAAACAAGTTCCATTTTGGCAAGGGTGCAAGAGTAAATGATATCCATCCAGAAATGCTGAAAGTGATGGACTCTGCAGGAGTATCATGGGTACAATTCTTTTTTAATGCTGTGTGGAAGGCTGCAAAGTGATCCCCTTTTTGCATACCATCCTTTTCAAATTGATATGGAAGGCTGCAGACGCATGTCTGGATAAGCAAACTGTAGTAACAGTCCCCACTTAAAAAATGGGAGATAGCTAAATGTACTCCAATTACAGAGACATCTCACTCCTTAGACTTCATGGAAAAGTGTATGCCACGGTCCTGGAAAGGGGACTTCATCCAAAAGTTGACATCTGATTCAGCAGGACCAATACTGATTTTGCCCTGGCCAGGGAACAGTGTATTAATTATTTGCCTTTTCACAGACGCTGGAAAATCAGAGAAATACACCAATATCACCTGTGTACGTTTTATGAACCTGAGAAGGATAAGACAGTGTGTCCTAAAATGTTCAGTAGAAACTGTTACAACAGTACAAGGTCCCAACTTGGGGGCTACTGCATGCCAAATAGAGCTGTCTCCATTCTTGGTGCTAAGCTGAATATGCTAAATGTGGGCATATAACTCTGCTAAGGGAGTGTCCCATCTCCCCTTCCATTTGTGATCTTCATAGACAGAATATCAAGGCACAGCCAAAGTCTGGGAAGTATCCAATCTGTCAACAAAAAGGCTCTGTCTTTGCTGTTTAGCAATGACGATGATGACTAGGTCTTTACCTTACATGACTATTACCTCCAGAATGCACTGAAGTGTTTCACTGTTGTGTGTGAAGTAATACAGATGAGGCGTAGCACCTCTACATCAGAAATCCTGGTTCTGTCCCACAAACTACTGGACTGCTCCTTTTGGGTGACTGAGTGAGCAGCTAGCTCAGATGCAGGAACTGAAATAGCTTGTGCCGAAGTACCAGGAGACTGACCATTGTAACAGCTACTGCTACACCAGTTTGCAGAAGTTAGAGCAATGTCACAAGATAAAGCTCTCAATTTACTGGTCAATCTATAGCCCCATTTTTCACCTTTGGCCACAGGCCCTGGGTTCTGATGGAAAGCATGAGATCATGGATAATGTAGAAGAAAATAGGTTTCTTTGATGCAGTGAAGTGAGGAGATCAGCAATCCCGGAAACATCAGAGTGCAGCAGCTACTTTTCCATGCACACAGGAGTTCACAGAGGTGGTCCTTCTGAGGATGCTGCATTGGCGTCTCCAATGAGAGGTGCACTAGACACAGCCTTTTGGGAGAAGGCCCCAAGCCAGAGCCATGACAGGCTGAATAGTCTCTCTCTGCTTGCAAGGGAAAGCCTAAGGATCCTAGAGGATAAGGTGGATACTGCTGGTGCATGGGATAGGGAAGCAAGGCCTAACATGCTCAGTTTGCCATCGCCACAATCTTCACTAGATTGAGTGATTTAAAAAAATGATAGTGAACTCCAAAACAAGGCTAACACAAAGGACTTTGTTTCTGTTTGACTGTAAAGTCTTCACTAAAGAAGACCAAAACAAACACATGCTTCTCCACTGATTCTACAGCTTCTCTTCTTTACTAACCAGTGAAGTCATACTGTTTGTCAGTGGTTCCTCAGTAACATCACAGTATGACTGTAAGTGCAGCTGAGGACAACTTTATCCAAAATGCACAGACTCTTAAATACTGGAAGTTTGTTTCCTCCCCTACTATAATACAGTGACCAAGGACTGTGAGAGGCCACTCCCCCCCAAGTACTTTGAATATGAATTTGTTAACTGGGGTTGAGCACTGATTCCAGTGGACCCATTTCAGTCTCATCCTGGGGATTAAACTGCCTTGTAATTTTCTGCTTATATCAAATGTCATTTCAAATACTTTTCCAACGAATGGAATCCATTGGCAATTTGTACAATTTTCTGCATTTAAGATTAGCACATTCTCTCAAAAATTTGCACTTATCCTTCTCCCAAGTTAACAAAATAATAGAATGCATCTATGATGGCATACATTAGCAATATTTCAATGTTCTATGACTAATACACAGTAAAAAACTATAAAAACACTAACAACTTTTATACATCATATACTCACCCTTTTACAGACTCCTCCACAGAGACCTGAAAGATCCAATCCTCAAGACCTACTACTCCTTCACAGAACAAATGACACCTCATATATACAGTTAAAGAACTAAACCTTCAGTAAACGATAAATAAGTCATATTAGCACAAAAAATTCATACACCACTGTCTCTCTCACCTCTGGAACAAACTTCAACTACATGTCAAGCAGAGAAGCATCCTTACCACTTTCAAGGTAAACCTAGACAACTGTATGGGCAGCATCAGATTCTCTCCCAGTCTTTCTTGTCTTACCCTCACTGAGGTCAAAGGGAACTTCTGAACAGGGTTTTTGGATAAGGTTGCAAATGTCTGTAGACTGATTGCCTAGTAAATACCTATAAATCTATGACCCTTTACTTACAGTTGTAACTCATTCATTCAACGGATTTTTTTCCTCTTTCAGTTATTCTACCTTACAGCTCTGAGACTGCAGCCATTTGCTAGCACAAACTCCAACTGAACAATATCCATTCAGAGGCTTCTGAGTACTATGCACCTTAAAACAAGACTAGCAGCATTTCTGACACCTACATACCCTCTCCCCTGAAAAGAGAACAAAATTACATATATGCTGTTTTACTACAATAGAAAAACAAATGTAAAGACTGCCCATGCTATGGAATAGACTTCCCATACATGTCAGAGCATCTCACTGGCCCTCTTCAAGAGAAATCTTGATGAATGATGGAAATAGAAAATTCACCCCAGGGATCACTCCAGTGGCTCTGCTCGACAGAGGCACTGGAAACTAAGGTCGGGTGGCATGATGCCAGGGTAATCCTATGGGCTAGGCTTGTAAAGGCTCCAGGACCATTAGCCTAGTACACACACATGAACCTATGAACCTATAAAATGTATTAACACGCTCACACCTATAGCATAATTTTGTGTACTTCCTTTTAACACCTGTAACTCCTTACTGCACCATGACATTTTTTGGCCTGGATTCCTTGACTACGTGACTTACCAATTAATAGCAGCATATGAAAGAGCAAAGCAAAAAAAATGACATGGAGTTGTTAACTTTGAATGTACAGGAGAAGGGATAAAAGCCAAGGTTTTTTTTTACTTATTGTTCATATTTTTACCACTGACAGAGATATTCATTACTGAGAGACATACTGTAAAATGTCATGGTGGGAAACAGAAAAATATATGGTCACTGTCCACATATAAAGTAACATGCTGCAGAATATATGGTCACTGTCCACATAAAAAGCAATATGCTGCAGATACTACTAGCAAACAGCTGGCAATTAGGAAGGTGTACAGTATTCTCATACATACATTAATATGTTCAAAACCAATGAACACCAGGTGAAACTTTACATGAAGTTAAGAAAACTATCACTGATATCTAAACTATAAATTGTATGACTTATGAGACTATTAACGGTTACTTACAGCATTAATTATGTGAGTAGGCCTTCTTTTCAAAGATATGTAAATATTTAGACAAACAGAAATTTCTTTTGAATATGTAAAAGCTCAAGTCTCCTGAACAAAAATGCTGCTGATGCTATATATATATATCTAGGTTGTACAGTTTCCAAATATAAAATGTAGTTTGCGAAAATTTAAAGAAAAATATTATTCTGGATTTTTCTGTATTACAATATGTTGCATTTTTATAATACACTATTATAATACATTAATGTAAAAAGTGTGAATGCATTGCCTTCTATATTATAGAAGACTTTTTACTGAGTACATTGCAGTGGTACCTTTTAACAGCATTTGATGTTCACAATACATTTACGCTACTTGATTCATGCTCTTTAACCAGACTTTTTTAGAACATGCTCAGGAATCTAAGCTGATGTAGAGTCTGAGGGAGATGTGACATTCTTGAGCTATTAAGTGTGAAAAGAGTAATGCACCAGATGTCTGTGTTAACTTAGCAAATCCATAATATCTACAATGATTTCTGTCCAAGAATGCACAATAATAAACTTACTAGACAAAGGAATAGCTCCCTTGAAGGCAAAATGCCCAGGTACCAGGATTAAAGTACACCTGGTGGTTCATCTACTTTGTGGAGTTTGTGTTTTACTTAGAAAGGAACAGCTCAGTTTATTATAGCTTGAGAATAAAACTAAAACACACTGTGCCCGACCAATGCTTTCAACATCAAATTCTATGGAATGATTATTACCTTCATTTCATCTACGAGGAGAATCAGCAAGGCTTTAAGGCCAAATTAGCGTACCTCTCAAATGTCCAGATACTGGTCTCATAATTTTGGTCTGTCCCTCACAAAATTTGTGTTTTTTTTTTGGGACAAGACCGAGGACTGATTTCATGAAATAATGACCTACATTTGAGTTTCGGACTTCACAGCCTTCAGAAAGTGTGTGCTAACACAAATCCTGTCAGTCTAGCAATTTACTAAATTTATAAGAGTGATACTTAAAATCTATCCCTATTTTGGGGCCTTTGTCCCCCACTATTGTATGTTTTGTCCAGGATTCTTACTCAAATAAGAGACTGAGAGGTATGAGATAGAAATATATATATATATATATATATATATATATATATATATATATATATATTTCTAACTATCCATTGAACAGTTTCAAATGGGATTAAAGTTTTTTTTTTTGTTTTTGCTTTCACTGCAATGTTATTCCTGGAAATTCAACCTGGACTCTTAACATGACAAAACGAAATGCATTCCTGCATGGAATGCAACACTTTTTCCTGCAGTGCTTAAAATGGAGCATACTACAAATTATATTGAAAATAACCAAAAAAAATATGCTATACCAAAACTTGACACTGCCTCACAGGCTCCTACTACATTTTTTTCAGAGATCTTTTATTTATTAACTGGGGTGAAGCTCTGATCCACACAGACCTTTGCCAGACACAGCCTGGGAGCACTGCCTAAGTTGTTAAGAGAGATACATATTAGTCAAAGTGGGACTGGCCTTAATCCTCTATGCTAACTCCCAGATAAGTTTTAGCACTTGCAACCTGCATTTTTTTGAGTTGTTACACGATGGTTGCAATACCTTCAAGTATTAAATGACAGCACTTCTGATTTTACAACCATGCTGTAAAAAGACTATTCGTTCACTTTTGACAGGGACCCTGTAACTTGTACTAACCATACAATATATAGAGAAAATGCTACCAAGAAAACTGCAAGAATGTAACAATGCTGCACCACTTCAATTACATTATGGAATGTTATCCTACAGCATTATGCAGATAGAAAGAAAATAATGTGCACTGGCCAGCTTATCAAAGAAGTTAGTCTGAAGAAGTAATGTTACATGGACGTGCATTACACTTGTCAATTTTTAAGAAACTCAAGCTTATTTTATTTACATATTTCACACTATACGCAAGAAGAAAAAGAAAAATAATAATATTATTAATACATTGCTGCTGGCAGTCAACTGTGCAATAAAACCATGCAGATGTCACCATACAACAGCTTAATGGGTTAGCTACATGGCTAACCCTGGTAGTCACTAATCATGCTTACGTGTTAAAAATGAATTTCAATGTATTAGCATTTTACACTAAGCACCACTTCAATACCCAACAGGTAAATGATGCAGTAAAGCAGCTCGATGCTACTTTATCACTCCATCATTTTGTATTATAGTCAGTACATCTCAACTGTCCACATTTTCCCAGCATGTCCGGATTTTTACCTTGTAAGTTTGGTCTATTACTCATAAAATCTGCAGCTTTCTAGCAAATCACAAGAGAATGAAGTCACTAAATAAATGTATCATATTTCATATTAGGTTCATAGGATGATACTAGGCTATTGGCCCGGAGGCCCTTACAAGCCTAGCCAAGAATTTCATTCATGTTCCCTCAAAGTCAGCACCTGTTTCCCCTGTCCAGCAGGGACACAGGTGGGATCCCAGGGGTATATTTTCTGTTTCCCATCCAGTCATCCAGGTTCCTCTTAAAGAGGGCTAGAGAGGTACTCTGCTTGACATGGACAGGGAGTCTATTCCACAGATGGTGGAGTCTATGGGACACAAATCTATGCCGCCAACAAGTTCTATTACTGTCACAGACCAGGTTAAGCCCTGAGTGCGGGTTACACTAGTGGAGTTTGTCTTACAGAAATGCAGCAACTCCATCAAGGCAGGGTCTGAAATGGCCTTCTATGCCAGACACAGGTCACCTCTGAGCAGTCTGTATGACATTGCGTAGAGGGACAGGGCTTTTAGCCTACCTGTACAAGACAGGTGTTTGAGACCCTGGATGTTCCTGGTCATGAACCTATGTGGTCTCTCCAACTACTGCATGTGCTTGGCAAGGTACATGCCGAAGGGGGCACTGTACTCGATAATGGGTCTGATAAGGGAGGAGTCCAGGGATGTTAATACCGCCTTGTTTCTGGATGAAATACCCTTATTTATGAAGTGGGCCATGTAGAAATATGTAGTATACTGTTCAAAAATGCATGCTAACACAAACCATGTTACTATAGCAAACGCTTACATAAGTAATATTTCAATTAGTCACTTTTTGGCCTTTGCCCCCAGCCCCCATTATTTTAGCCTTTGTCCAAATCTACTGCACTAGGAGGTTGAAATGTATGATTAAAGTTTGATAAACAATCCAAGCGCGTAAAGACGACTTACAGCATGTCTGTTTACTAAAACACAAGTTAACAATAATTATTCGATATCAAAAACAACTTAAAATGGTACGCAGGAACACCTAAAACTGTACCAGCGAACTTTTATTTATAGTTTAGTTACCGGGGTAGAAAACTGGTCACTGTTATCAACAGGTTTACAAGCAATTCCAGACATTGGTAAATGTCGTATTTGTTTACAAAGAATTAAAGTGAAGTGTAGTACTTTGCACCAAATGAGGACATTGTCTGCCCTACACACTGCAGTCTAATGTGTGTGTGAAATGCCACATTTCGGGCATCTAAATGGTGGCACTCCTACTACAATATTACAAATATGCCCTTCTGCAATGCTAAACCATAAAAACATAATGAACTGTCATTCTGCTTTCTAGGAAGAGACAAACATTAGACTATAATAAAACAATAACATTAGAACTAAACTGCATATTCGAAGCAGCCTTTCTAGGGCTATCAAAACAGTACTTTAGTGTTTGGGACAGCATACAGCTAGCAGTCTGTTCTTTGGACAAACTAGTGAACGTTACTGATATAAAACAGGAAGATCGGTCAATGCCACAAACCGCTACATAGAAATACTGTAAATAAACACAACAATCAGACGGCTCTGAAGTTCTAACTGAAAACTGCACTCACTTTCCAAACAAGCCATGCATTCCTGAATGGATAAACTCGTCCTCTTCGTCTGAACTAGACTCAGAATCTGACGCGGGTGGCTCAGTTCTTAAAAGACGGTGTCCTGATCCCTTTTTTGGTTTCTTCCTCCTACCGTCCCCCGTGAGACCAATCAAGGCATTTAGCTCCTTGCGTTTCTTCATTTTCTTATTCGGTGTCAGCGGAGTAAGGGAACCGCCACCGGCCGAGGCAGCTGCTCCCGTACCTGAGCCACCTCCGGGCTGGTGGTAGCCTACCTCCGGTGCCTTGCAGTTGTTCTCCAGCTTGGAAGGGTCGCCTGCCCCGCCCAGAGACACTCCAACACAGTTAGGTAAAAAGCTTCTGCATCAAACACCGGACTCAGGATGGAACACTTGGGCCCAGAAGCAAAGCCCCACTTTGCTGATCACAGCCAATCACAGCAAATGTAAGCAAACAGCATCACGTCATGTGGATACCAGACACTGCCAGACCTTATTTTCCTGTAATCTTTATCAACAAAGGGCAATGAACTGAAAGCACATCAGTATGACAGGAAATAAAATAATGTCAATCACGTGATACCATAAGCACTACAATTGTACTGTATGCCACAAATGCCGGTAAATAAAACGTTTTTGTAGTGTTAGTCGCAGTTGCACGGGTCACAGAACCCACTAGCAACTATATGTCAAGAAGTTACCGCACACGACGTCACACTGTCAGATTTTGATAATCAGCACAGGTGATCGGTGACAGATACCCGCACGGTAAACTAGATTGCCTCCGTTATTTACATACTTGCAAAAAAACTGAACAAAATCCTACTAGATGCGCCACTGATGACAAATGTTCACTCCTCATGTCCCCGTAGCAATGTTTTGCCTGAGGGGATACAAAGATTCACAGCTTTTACTCGCTTCTGAGTTTTCACCAACAGAAATCTTGGAGATCTTCTCACGCTCTATAACATAAAAACGTTACAACATATAACTAATTGAACCTATCTATACAACTTCTAGCCAAGTCAATTTCCCTGCAGGTTTATGTGACCAAAATCAGCTGTTCAGTTCTCACTGCCCGCCCCTGCCCCGTGGAGGCCAGTTGTCAGCAACATTGCCACATTGCAACAAGCAGTTGTCTTATTGGCAGACATTTGTGCGGACGCGTCATCTGGGACAACATATGAGTAGATAATTAATATATTAAAGAGACTGCGCGTGTCTTCTGAATAGCGTGGTGGAATTTGAAACTTTTCTCAGAAGTTATATAGAGTTTGTACATTTAAATGTAGGTGACTGTTATTAGTGGTATTTTAAAGCGGCAGTGAAATGTAGCGTTGCCTTCTGCAGTGTATGTGAAATTTGCTTAGTGTGTAGTTTGATTGCTCTGCACAACAGTATGCATGTGATTACATCACGTCTTTGCAATGTTATTCTTAGGTTATTAGCCATGTTAACTAGTAAGTGCTGAAACTAGGCTTTACACTTTTTCCTAGCTATGAATACTATTCATCCGTATCCCTCTTCCTCCTCCGTCGTAGGTGCCCATTGGCTAGTTTAGCTGCTTGACAACTAGGCTGCAAAGAGAGCGAATAAAGCCTGCCGTTTGGAGACAAGGGTCCCATCTAGAAGAACAGCGTTCTAGTTTTGTGTATGACAAGATGCTGAAGCCATCGTTATGCATTTGTGTTTAGCAGATAATTCTGGAACTCAAAATTGCATAACCTGCAGCCATAACGCTCAACTGTCCAGACTGATGCGTCTTATTTTTGCTCTAAAACTAACTGAGGGGTGAAGTCACTAAATAATGACATACATTTGTTTCAGAGTTCATACCCTTCAGAAAAATACATGCTAACACAAATCCTGTTATTCTAGTAACTTTCTAAGTTTACAAGAGTACAGCAGTCTCAACCTTCCACTCCAAAATGAGGGACAACTGGGCAAAATGTGGAACACATACTAATGGCTTACTAACAACTTCAGCTAGGAAGGTCATAGGCTGGTTTGAATATGCTGGTCTTACATAATTCACTAAAATATCTTTTTCATAATACGATTCCTTTCTATTTACCATGGATGTCAGTTAAAAAATTCCTAACATTGAATTTTTGACAGACACTTTCAATGTGGAACTTCGAGGAACATGAACCCTTTAAGACCCCCAAATGTGGTACGTTTCGTGTAATGAGGTACACTTGAGAGGTTTGTAAGAATAATATTTAAAATCTGTCCCTAATTTTTTCAGCCTTTGCCCCTCCATCCCCCCATCATTTTTGGCTTTTGTCTAGATCTCTTGCAATAGGAGGTTGAGAGGTATACATGCAACAGTATATAGGATATGTTTCTTGGACATTAGTTAAATCAGAATTATGTGCACCACCATAACATGACAGTAGCACTGTAGTCAGCCTCAGGGGCCATAGTACAAAAGTATCCCATACAGACTATAATTTCTGCTTCCATTCACGTGGACCCTCATTATATGAGCACCTAAAAGATTGCTACAGTCCACTCCCATTTCACTGACCTTAGTGGGGTAGGAGGTACTCAAAACTACAAGTTGCTTGGTATAATGGGACACTGGGATACAACTTAAACCAACCAGGTTAAACTATCAGAATAAATAAATAAATGCTTTCAAAATTCACATTCACAAGGGGTAGATGGACGGAGGGAATGTATATGCCCAGAATGAAAAAATAATATCAAGCATCTGCTCTTGTAGTGAATATTCGCACAAGTGAAGTATATCATTTCTTCATCTCTGTTAGTGCAGTGTCAACTGAGTAGAACAATGGGCTCTAGCAACCCCATTCCACCCTTAGAGTGACTGTCCAGTTTGTAATGCTTCATAAATGTGAAGAAATAACAGAATTACCATCTTTCAGATTTCTATGGCAGATATCCTCTGAAGTGTGCTTTCAGCCTGTTAAAATAGTGTGGAGCACAAACCACAGCACTTTATGGAAACAGAACGTGACTCATCCAGTTATCACACTGAATGAGAAGCATATCAGCTTTGTGGTCCAAGGATAAAATGGACATTTAACCAACTGTTAGCAAATCATTTGCATCTTATAACTTTACAGATAATTACCTATTAGGCTGATTTTTGATAATCCTGCTTCCACCGAGTAAGACAAAAATGCAGCCTTAAAGTTGCTACATGCTAATTAGTTAATTATATTTCTAGGATTCAGTCTTGTAGTTGAGGCATACCAAATAAGTTTGACAGGATCGGTGAACAAATTGTGCATGTGTAGTAAAGCAGTCAATAGACATTCCGTAGTACATACTGCTTTTTTTTTGGGGGGGGGGGGGGGGTGGATATCTCATTCTGGCATAAGGACTCAGAAGTTTCATTGTTTCATAGTTTTCAGAAAACTGTGTATGAGCCAGTAAAGCCATTTAGAAAGTAGACTCTGTATTCACTGAAAAGACGAGTGGTCCTATCCAAGTAACGTGTTTTTTTAAGTGTTGAATGTATCACTATACTCTATATGCAGTGCCAGTTTGTTCCATGAGCTTCCATTAATTTCGTTTTTAGTGTAGGTCTGCACTTGTCAATTTTAAAAGTAAACTGGCCACCTCCTGGTAGAATTTTAGTTTGAAGCAAGTCAATATTCGTCAATACTTGAAATTCCTCATCATGAAAAGCTCTAAAATCCAAGTAAAACGTTTATTCCAAATCTGCCTATAGATGATGGAATAAAGGCCAACAGTTGCATGTCTAACATTATAAGAAAAGTTTTAGTAAACTGGAATTCTAGGAAATTTTCTTTGAATGCTTTCCAAAATGATTAACCACATTTTTTGTGGGAATGAACAAAAAATTATATTCTGTCATTGGTCTAATAAAAGAGACAAATAGTTTTACTTAGGCATTGTGTATGTATGTAGTAACTTTTTTAAAAATTAGCCCAACAGTGCTCCTAGCTTTACTTTTTACTGTTTGTGTGTGGGCATTGAACTTATTTCTGATTCTCTTGCCTTGATCTTTATACTCTTTCAGTACGTTAAGTTGAAGTTTCATCCTCGGATGAGGTTTACTAAAGAACAAGATTCCACACTTATCAGGATTAATGTGTAATCAATTATTTCTCAACCAAGTGTACACTGTATGTAAGTAGCCTTTGAAGTTGTCATTGTCTAGTACTAATTATAAGGCATCTGTTTTGATGTCATCTGCACACTTGCCAGCCAGCAGGACTTGGTGAGGGGGAGTAATGACAAGAGTAAATGAAACAAGGCATGTCATAAAACACATTCTTCTGGTAGTCCTGTTTGAAAATTCATTGAGTAATAATTAATTGTCACCCTTTGTTGTATGTTACTTACCTAGGCAGCAACCCAATTAATTATATATGAATTTATTAGAAGTTGTTTCATAGAATCGAAAATAATCTGATATGAGATGTAATCAAAAACGTCTGGCAAATCTAGATAGACATCTCCCACTCCAGTTCCAAGATCCAGAGCCTTATTGACAAGTCACAAAAATCCATTAGTTTAGTAAAACTAGACATATGTTTGGTAAAACCATGCTAGAATAAATAATTTACTAGACCAAGTCATACTGTGTCCCTAAATAGCCAAGATACATCTTTCAAAAAACTTGTCTATTAAAGAAGTCAGACTGATAGGGCTATAGCTGTTGATCATATCAACTATACCCTCTTTATAGATTAGTACAAAAATGCTAATTTCCAATTCTCAGGAACTATGCAAGAAGATAATAGTGAATTTATCTGTTTTGAAGTCTCATCCCAGAGACAGCCAGGAATATATTCTGGTCCAGGACTTCAGTCATTGTTTGATTTCACATAGTGATTTTGTTACTAATGCATGCTCCATTAGTGGAGGTATGCTACTTTAGTGGAGGCATTTATTCGATCAAAAAAATCCAGTTTTTATTGTGCCGTTGTATTGCTAACACTGCTATAATAAAAGCTGAAAATGTTAGCTAATTATGTCCTCTCATTCATAAGTTTTCCTTCATATAATATAGTACCAATATGATTAGTCTTTCCTTTATTTGTGTTGCTGACATATGAAAACATTTTTTTTCTGTGGTCTGTTTCTCTTAATTTGTTCATATAACTGCCCTTACCTAGTTTTAAGGATTTTTTTAAATCTTTTACTAGCTGGTTTGTATGCCTTTCTTGCTACTGAAGTGTTATATTTCTTTAGAATAGCAAAATTCCTTTTTTTTGATTTTTAGTAACTGTGAATGAGATTTATACGCCAGGGTGGGTTGATTCTGTTATTCTTAATCAGATAGACTTTTGCAAACATTTCCTAGTAAAAAAAAGACCATAAAGTCCTCCTAAATGTAACCCAGGAAACAAATGTCCACAACAACCTCATAAACATATAACAGGTGGCACCCACCATGAAACATACAGGTCTATATTATATCATTGAACCGTCACGTCAACGAATGGCATTTCATTGAAAATGCCATTCATTGAACCCCCCCCCCCACCACCACATTCCTGCCAAATATATATACCAATGGAAATAAGAATAAAAACACACTGCTAAAGGTAGGCTTGCCAAATGAAAACCAAACTGAAAAGAGATGCAGACGTACCACTATAGACGCAATAATACTCTTTCATCTAATAAAACTCTGAGAACAGACAAGACACGATGAAAAACAAACTTGGGATGAGCGTTTTCAGCAAAGCCTTCTTCAGGTCCTTTATTAACTCCCACCAAGACAAAATCTTTTAAAAAGAATATTCAACCGATCATGTTGTAAGGGGGTGGCTCCTTTCTCGTTGCTATTGAAAACATATGCCTCAAGAGGTAGTCCTCCAAAATTACAAGTGGCAGAAACAAGTTCTTCTTATTTCATGTTCATCTTTTTATTTATATTCCATTCTTTCAAAATGGGTTTTAGAGGTACCATTCCAATCAAGCCCGGAGGCTTGTCTGCTCTCAACTCCATAATCCATTTAGTCAATTCCACCTCTGTTCAGTTTCTCATGTGACCACCTCTTGGACTCTCATCCAACCTCATTAAAGCCATAAACATAAAACTATGATTTCCTTTATCTCTAATGTGTTGATAACAGGCATTCGTGGCTACTTGATTTCTCATATCTGACAAATGGCGCAAGATCTGTTCCTTAAAAGCCCTGTTTGTTTTGCCTACATAATAGGAAGGACATGCCTCACAGATGCCAATATACACAATATTTTTACTGATACATGTAGCATAGCCTTGAAAGGAATAACTCTTCCTGGTTACAGGATGCTCAAATACATTACGGATCCGTATAAAAGGACAAGCTTTAGCTTTACAAAAGCTACATCTCCGGGTGCCTTTACGTTGATTGTATACACTCTGTGTGGTATGTTTGCCATCATTCAAACCATCATGCTGGGGCAATAAGTGTTTCAAATTCTTCTTATTGCGAAATGCAAAACTAGGTTTATCACCAACTATATTCCGTAGCTTCACATGTGAAGTGAGGATTGGCCAAAACTTCCTGATGGTATTATGAATGAAGCCACTGTCTGTGCTATAGGTGAGGAAGCATCTCATACTACATGAAGACCTACATTCTTGTGACTGTCTAGTCACATCATATCTCCTTTTGGAATATAAGGGATACCCCTTCTGAGTCCTAATTTCATGACTTTATCACTGCTCAGTTTGATGTCTGTCTCCTTATATCCTCTTCTCTTGAAGGTGTTCACAAGGGTTTCCTTTTCATCTAGGAATATATCATCCCTAGAACATAATTTGGAAATACGTGTGACCTGATTCCCCACTAAATTCAAAAAAATATGCCTTGGGTGCATACTCGTCTGATGAAGCAAATGATTATGCCATGTGGTTTTCCTAAAAATCATGATCCACAGCAACCTCATAAACATATCACAGGCGGCACCCACCATAAAACATGCAGGTCTATATTATTATTTATTTATTTATTTATTTTATTTTACATTTGTTGACTGGGCTAGTCTAGCTGGATATGTTTCCATTTTCAGTAGAGGCCCAGGGAGAAAAGCTCCAAGATAAACTAAGTGAAAAACTTAAAAATCATTTTAACATAGGACTAGAAGAAGAATAAAACATATTAGGATATACATTGCAAATTACAAAATAAAACCTTGGAAGGATAAAAAGTAATAAGATAACTATGTAGATGCGTACATTATGTACTATGCTTCTAGCAGGTTATAATTTAAAAATCAGAGAGGACAAAGCAAAGAGCTTTAGTGCTAGAATATTATAACAAAACAGTGTGAAATGCAGGTAATTATACAATAAAGAAGGACAAGTGATGAAAGAGTAATTATGTAAAATATGCAACTAGAGTATAGAAGAAAGAAAATCTTCTATAAAGAGAATTTAGAGAGACGGAGGATAGAATGGCTAGAGAGAGAAACTTTGTGTAATAGTAAAGAACTTTGTTTACTAGAAAAGAAAATGTCTTTGTTCTTGAGTAGTATAAAGGGTGGTATTTATAAGTTAAGAATATAAAATAGTACATATGTAGTCAATAATGGCAGAAACTTAGGTAAATCTGTTGGCTAGATGCCTAGTGTGGTTTAGAACAGGGGCACAGCAAGTGTGTTGTTAGGTAAAGTTTCAGTTTGTTTTTGAAGTGAGGGAGAGGGGAGAGAGGGGAGAGAGGAAAGATCACTGGGGAGAAGATTCCAAGTTTTTCCAATAGCATTAGGAAAGAGAGATTCTCCAGCCTTGTTGCTGGGTTTAGAGGTATGTACAAGGTTTTTGTGAGAGGAACGTAGGGATTTCAGATTTATATATTGTGTGATGAGGGTGGATAGAATAGGAGTAGAGGACGGTATATAAAGGGTTTTATGGGCAATGGTTAGTTGGTGGAGTTTAATCATGTTTTGTAGTTCCAGTCATCCAAGCTGTTTTATATTTATGCAATGGTGGGTTCTGTAGGGGTTACCTGTAGCAAACCTAGCAATATTGTTATAGGAAGTTTCCAGTTTGCTAAGGTTCTTTTTTGAAAGGTTAGTAAAAATTGGTGATGCATAGAGGAGAGTAGAGATTAGATGAGTGTGCGCTATAGTTGTTCTAGCAGTGGGGGAGAGGAAAGGTCTAATCCTATATAGGGAGCCAAGTTTTTTGTTGACAGTTTTTATTGTATTAATGATATGGGTGTCAAAATTCAGGTTATATATGATAATGCCCAGAAGTTTGGTGGTTGGGTCTGGTGATATAATGGTACCATTGGTGGATGTAATTCAGAAATCCAATAGAGAGGAATTATGAGTTGGAGTAAAGAGGAGGAGTTTAGTTTTATTAGGGTTCAAAAGAAGGCAACGCTGCGTAAACCATTGTTCAACTATGTTAAATGTGTTCTGGGTAAGAGAGAGAAGTTCAGATTTGGATTTGGCTGAACATAAAAGTGTGGAGTCGTCAGCATATTGTATGCAAGTGGCTTGGGGGATGGCTAGATGAAGGTCATTAATGAAAATTGAAAAGAGGAGAGGCCCTAGTATGGACCCCTGATGGACATCTATGGTAACTGGTTGAAGGGTAGAAAGTGTCTTATCCCATATTACTGCTTGTTGTCTTTTATCAAGGTAGGACTGGAACCATTTTATGGAAGGTGTATCTAAAGAGAGGGATTTGAGTATGTTGATGAGAATCTGGTGACCGACCATGTCAAAAGTTTTAGACAGGTCAATGAAGAGTGCAGAGGAAAGGTAATAAGTTTGCGGTTTTATCATTGAACCATCACTTCAACTAATGGCATTTCATCGAAAATGCCATTCATTGAACCCCCTCTACAATCCTGCCAATTATATATATCAGCTCCGAGATTGCACCAAATGGGGAAGGGGTAAATTTCCCAATCCCTACCATAATGTGATTTCAGCAAGAACAGTTTGACAAATGACATATTCGACAAAATGCCATTCAAATAACTGTTTTTTTCAATGATATAATAGGGACCTCAAGCATACATCTAAGAAGTACTCTGACTATGTTCAACATATAATACAAACCTACACACAATCCAATATCTTAATCATACGTGATTTCAGTGAGTCACAACGATGCACCATCCACCAGGCTGTGCAAAAAGGTCACTGTTAGCTGCCTGTCAGATGCCAGGATTTATCACATTATACAAGCCCTTGAATCCTTGTTCCATAACTATACATATGACATATCATAGTACATATACTATCTACCACATAAGGAGTGGTTTCTGGCTCAGAAATTGTATTTATTGGCCGTTTGGGCAGTTTTTCCATCTCTCTCAGCTTTCTGATTTAAAAGCCCGCATTTGCACTTGATTCCCCCCTTTCTTCTAACTAGTCTAGTCCAGATACAGATTTGCTGTATCCAGGACTGTTTATAAGCTTCTGAGCCACCCTAAGCCTTTCTATGTTGGAGGGAAGCCTTCTAGCTTATCAATGGGAGTGGCAAGCACTAGGTAGCCTATCTACCACAAAAGGAGTGGTTTCCGGCCCAGATATTGTGGTTTATTTGCCTTTTGGGCAGTTTCTTCCATTTCTTTCAACTTTCTGACTTAAAAGGCTGCATTTGTACTTGTTTCCCCACTCTTCTGTAACTAGTCTAGTCCAGTTACAGATTTGCTGTGTCCAAGACGGTTTGTAAGCTTCTGAGCCCCCCAAGCCTTTCTGTGTTGGAGGGAAGCCTTCTAGCTTATCAGTGGGAGTAGTAAGCACTAGGTAGCCTTTCTACCACAAGAGGAGTGGTTCCTGGCCCAGAAATTGTAGTTTATTGGCTGTTTGGACAGGTTTTCCATCTCTCTCAACTTTCCGGTTTAAAAGCCCAAGTTTCTGCTTGTTTCCCACCTTTCATGTAACTAGTCTAGTCCAGATACAGACTTGCTGTATCCAGGACTGTTTGTAAGCTTCTGAGCAGTGCCAGAGTCTGCTCTCAAATTTTTCCTTGGATCTACTAGTTCTCCCCTCTCCTGCACTTATACTAACTTATTAGTCTAGCACTTTACCAGACATCTTGTAGCAATTATTGTAGCACACAAAAGTGCTACCAGCACTAAACATTCTACAAGGAAACAGCTCCAGTACTTATCAATGCCCACCCCTCCAGGCATGCCTAAAGGTCAGTTCCCTGTGTTTTCTCCTATTAACCTGGTGAACTTGGGCATCCTGAGGCAATGTAACAACTGCCTCATGTACACCGACAACCATCTCCTCTTACCTTCCAACACTCAGACTTGTGAGAGATGCACTTATATATCCAAACTGGAAGCCACGCACTCTCCAGCCAAGACCGAAATAGCTGGTCAAGAGGAGAAGGTCAACACTTGCACCACACCACATGGAACACATAGCCCTCCAGAACACACACCAGCACTGCCTTCACATAAAAACACAAACCACACACCCACCTTCATGGAGGCTCTCAGTAAAAATCTCCCCAAGCAACCGAGACCTCCAAGGCAGAAACGCACTCGACCACCACAACACAGCACTAATCATGAGACACATAACTCTCCTAAAGAGTGTGCCACTCAACCAAAGCCCCTAAGGCAAAACAGCAGGCCCAACACACTAGTCATAGGCAACTTCATAGTGAGGCACACTGATGTCCCACTCACTAGGTTGAATAAGGAGAAATTAACAGTCAATTGCCTGTCAGGTGTCAGGATCCAACACATAACACATGCACTCAGGTCTCCCAACAACAGGTCATTGTACATGTGGGTGTGAATGACCTGAGACGTACCTCCCTGGACTACATGAAAAGAGACATGGAAGAGCTCTCAGATTATGTTGCCCAGGCGGGTATGACCCTTGCCCTGAGCAGCATCCTACCATCACCCAAAATGATACCACAGTACAAGCAGAAAATTATTGATTTCAACAATTGGCTAAGTTTCGGGTGTCATTCTAAGGGGATTCAGTATCTGTCTGCCTGGGATGACATGATTGACAGACCTCAATGCTTTGCCAGAGATGGCCTGCATCTGTCATCCCTGGGTTTCTGGATACTGGCCAAGGCTCTTGCCACCCCTATAGTGCCTTTTTTAGGTGGTGTTCTAAAGACCAAATTACCACTGTAACAGCTACAAACAAATGCAATCTGAGTATCATGCTGCTCAATGCTAGAAGTCTAAATCACAAAATGCGCTCACTTGAAGCACTCCTTCAAATGGAAAAAGTTGGCATTTGTGCTGTAACAGAGACCTGGTTCAAGGCAGCAGAAAGCACCCCTGCACTACCAGGCTATAACTCATTCCACTCCTTTCAGCCCCAGAACTTGGACCGAAGCTTCAAAGGTGGTGGTGTTTCCATATACATCAAGAATGTGCACACCTCCAGACTAGTAGCCCAACATAATGCATCAGAAATACTTCAGATGCAGATAACATTGGGTAAGACAGCGATTCAGGTTGTAGCCTGCTATAGGTCTCCAACCATGTCCCAAGACTCGCACTCCACGTTCCTAAGCACCCTGGAGAATATTAGGGTCCAACCTAACACTCTCTTACTAGGTGACTTCAATTACCCCTCCATTAAGTGCGCTTCAATTACCCCTCCATTAACTGCGTAAACTATTGAAGTACCAATACACTTGCCCAACATTTCCTGGAGTTCATTAATTCCAGTGCACTGGACCAGCTCGTTCTTACGCCCACTAGAGGTAGCAACATCCTTGACCTGGTCATTACTAATACGGGAGACCGTTGCTCTACACCAATAGTAAGCTCCTCCCTGGTTAGATCCGACCACAAACTAATCACATCCCTCCCACCCCCGCAAAGGTAACCACCATGAAAAACTTCTCCAAAGCTAACTTTGGGCTCCTGAAAATAGAGGTGGCTAACTTCACGGCACCCATGCAAATGGAGAATAGTTACATGACCACAGAATCATACAGAATTGCACTGTATGAACACGTACACAAATGCATGGCTCTCGCCATACCCAATAGAACCAAGACACTCTTCTCCAAAAAAAGTTAGCTAATCTGGTGATCGCCTGCCATAAACAAACTCTACAACAGAAGGAGGAAACTGATGCGGAATAAGGTGAAGTCCCAAGACTGGAAAACCTCCATTATCAGCCTCAACATAAAGTTGAGATCCCTCATCAAATCCTCTAAAGCTGGCTATGTAAACAGAATTGTAGCAGATAGTAAAGTAAAGACAACCACAAGGCCATCTATAGTTATGTAAAGAATCTCCACGGCAATACCCAAATTTGCTCTGAGCTACTGCACAATGGTACCTCCTATATTGAGCCAACAGGTGCAGTATGCTGACCGACAGATTCAGTGCTAACTTTAACCCCCCCCCCCAAAGGACCAATCACAATACCAGTAGATTGCCAGGCACCCAGTATTACTGCTGCAACAGGTTAAAACAGCACTGTCCAAGGCCAAGAATACAGCTTCTATGGGACCAGACAATACCCCTGGTTGTGTTCTACATAAACTACAGAGTGAACTGGCACCTCACTGTGTGCCCTGTTCAATCACTGCCTCACCTCAGGCTTTGTCCCTACCAAATGGCGCACTGCTACAGTTATCCCTCTCCATAAAGGAGGAGCAAATACAGACTCTGGGAACTATCACCCCCATTAACCTGACAAGTCTGATATGCAAAGCTATGAAACACATCATTATGGACCTAAATAAACAAGGATATAGGGAATCTCCAGACTCTGGATCCCACATAGTTTGGTTTTGTGAAGGGTAGATAATGCCTGCTCAACTTGGTTGACTTATTTAAGTCAGTCACCAGAGCTGTGGATGAAGGCAAGGTGGTTCATACAGTCTACTTTGATCTCGCCAAGGCTTTTGATATCATTCCCCACACAGGAAACATAGAAAGACTCACTAAGCTTGGCATCAACCCCTATATCACTAGGTGGGTTGCAAACTGGCTCACAGATAGAACCCACAGTGTGAAAGTAGCTGACTCCAAGTCAGACTGCTGATAAGTCACAAGTGGAGTCCCACAGGGTTTGGTTCTGGGTCCTCTTCTGTTTGGTATCTCCTTCTCTGAAGTCCAGGCCAACACAAATGCACTCTGGCTGACAAAGGTCGCAGACAATTGCAAGTTGGGAGCTATTATTAACTCCCCAAGTGATTTTGACATCCTACAGAATGGCCTCACTGAGACCAACGACTGGTGTCAGAACCATGGCCTTAAGCTCAATGCCAAAACATGTGTCGTCATCCCCTTTGGGAAAAACCCGGTTCCCATGAATTACCACATTGATGGTAGTCCACTGAACACAGAAGGTGTTATAAGAGATCTGGGAACACAGGCTGACAGCAACCTCTCTTTTCATCACCACATTGCCACTGTGGTCAGAAAGTCCTTCTGTGTGGCACATCTCATTACTAAGGGTTTTGCATCCAGGAAGAAAGAGGTCATTGTCTCCCTCTACTCTTCCCTCATTAGGCCAATCATCACGTACAATGCACCATTTGGCATGTACCTCACTAGACACCTGCAACAACTGGAGAGGCCACAAAGGTACCTCACAAAGAGGATCCTAGGCCTTAAACACTTGTCCTATATGGGCAGACTCAAAAAACTCCAACTATTCTCTGTCTCATATTGCCTACTTAGAGGCGATCTCTGCTTGACTTACAAAGCCATGTCTGACCCAGCTCTGTTAGAAATGCTACAACTAAAGAAATCCCAATCCCTCCACACCACACGCTCCATTGACCTCAACCTCATTACCACAATTAACAGAACATGCTGGAGGGACAGGTTCATAACCCAGAGACTGCCCATGCTATGGAACAGATTTCCCATACATGTCAAGCAGAGCACCTCACTGACCCTCTTCAAGAGAAATCTTGATGAGTGGATGAGAAACAGAATATCCACCCCGGGGTTAACTCCAGTGGCTCTACTCGACAGAGACACTGGGAGCTAAGGTCGGGTGGCACTATGCCAGGGTAATCCTATGACTAGGCTTGTAAAGGCCCCAGGGCCATTAGCCTAGTACACACCTATGAACCTATGTACGTGTACATAACATTTGATGTACATTGCAAGACTATATAAAGAGAGACATGATGGAGCTTTCAGAATATGTGTGTGAGGCTAGAAGGAACCTAAGATTGAAGAGCATTCTACCATCACCAAGAATGATGCTGCAGTATGAACCAAAGATTTTTATTTTCAATACTTGTTTTATCTTCTAGTGTCATTCACCTGGGTACAATATATATCAGCCCAGGAAGAGATGGTAGTCAGTCCTAACTGCTTTGCCAAAGATGGCCTAAACCTCTCCCACAAGGTTTTCATGTATTAGATAAATTATTGTCCTCTACCATAGTGCTTTTTTAGGCAATGTCAGTCTTCTAAAGCTTCTAAGATAACTGAACAGTATCTGAATAACATTAAGTTATTGCTGCTCAATACTAGGAACCTTAAGAAAAAGCTGTATTCTCTACAATCCCTTCTTACCCTGTAAACATCAGTATACATCATCACAGAAACCTGGTTCAAAACCACTGGAAGTACTCCATTAGTGCATGGTTTCGATGCCTGTTACACATTTGGGTCCACCCATTAGATGAAATCACTAAGGGAGCCCTGTATCAATATTCTTATTAAAAAACATTTCATCTCAGGACTCATGAGGCATGATAATGACCTGGAACACCCAACTTACTGTTAACAAAACCCTTTATGATATCATAGCTAACTATATGACTCCTTCTAAGTCCCCACTGGTCCTTAATTCTTACCCAAGTCCCATGTATTAAGCCAAACCCCATTCTCCTAGGAGAATTCCACTGCACCTTCATAAACTGTGAGATCTATACATCCTTAAACATATATGTCCAGAGATTTCTGGACTTTATTAAGACAAACTCCCTGGACCAGTTTGTCCACACCTTAATCTGGGGTGATAAAATCCTTAACCAATATGGATCAGCTTTCCTTCCCACCAGTTGTAACTTCTACCCTGGTCAGATCAGACCACAAGTCGACTGCATTCACAAGATGAACCCCGAAGCATTTTCTAATACCTTAGTATTCGGAGATTATATGGAGACTAATCTTTTAAAACTGAGTGACGACCTAGCTAAATTTATAAGCACTGAAAAAGGGAAAATGCCAGTTGACACAACAGGCACAGAATTTATTAAGTTAAGCCTTTTCATTCACATTTACCATGAACTTCCTCACACCTAACAATGTTAACAACTTATCCCGTTTTACATTGTTGCGGTAAAATCACAGGATACAAATCTACCAAACAATTTTTACATAAAAAGTAATTGCATAAAAAGTTATAAAACTTTTAATAAAATATATAAAAAGTTTATAAAAATTTTCAATAGCCTCTTCCATCTTGATGACACCACTGCTTATGCAAAGTCATTCATTGATAAATTCTATACACATGTAAATAACTGCATAAATGCATCTGTTCCCTCCACATTAATAAATGCAAAGTCAAATTAAAAAATAAATGCGTATGGTGGAAACTAAATATAAGCAGGAGCTATAATAAATGAAAAAACTCATTGTACACAAAAGTAAATCTAACTCTGAAGATGCCAAAAAATGCTCTTGCTAAACTAAACAAGAAATTCTGGCTCTCGATTAAATCAAACAAAGCCAGATATGAGGTAAAAATAGCCACCCAGATGAAGGATAACTACAAAGCTTGCTTTAATTATGTCAAAAATCTCAGAAATAATACCCAACTCTGTGCAGAGCGATTAGTAAATGATATCCCCTACTCAGACCCAGAGAGCATAGCCAGTTTGGTAGTGGAGAGAGACAGAGGGAGAATTTAGTTCAAACTTTATCTCCTTCTTTCCTCCAGTATTCTCAGATCATACACCCACACCTACACCCTCCATATCTCCCAAGAACAAGTTATGAAAGTGGAAGTTCAAGCTAAGAACACTATGTCTGTGGGGCCAGATAACATACCAGGTTGCCTGCTGGTCAGCCTGTAACATGACTTGTTTAACCCCCTACAGAAGCAATTCAATATCAGCCTCAAAACAGACTTCATGCTGGAAGAATGGAGGATAGCAGCAGTCATTCCCTTAAACAAGAGTTAGACTTCAGTGGTCCTGGGCAATTATAGACCTATAAGCCTGACCAGTATCATCAGTAAGGCTATGGAAAGGATCATTATGGAATCAAAAAATAAGGGCAGAGGTAACCTACAGACTCTCAACCCAACTCAGTTCAAATTCATCAAAGGCAAGTCCTGCCTACTTAACCTGTTATTATTATATTTATTTGACTTTGTTTACCAGGAAAGTCCAACTGGGTAATATCCATTTTCAGAAGAGGTCCGGCTGAAACAATGGGTGAGGGCAGAACAGTGCACCTCACATATGTAGACCTTGCAAAAGCATTCAGCACCATTCCACAATAGGGTATAGTAGATAGACTTTCCCAGCTAAATATCAACCCCTATGCAACTCATTGGATAGAAAATTGGCTCATAAACAGAACTCTTAAAGTTAGGGCAGATGGCTCTACCTCCTTCAAAAGACCTGCCATTAGCAATATACTTCATGTTAAAGTTCCTGGACTTTTACTTCTCAGAGGCCAAAGCTTAACATGAGTTTGTGGCTGACCAAGTTTGCAGATTACTTCATATTTGGTGCCATCTTAAACTCCCCAGAGGCAGCAAGATCCTCCAAGAGGATCTGTCCTGAACAGGTGGTTGCTGTCAAAACTGTGGACTAAATATAAATGTCAAGAAGTATATAAACATATCCTTCAGAAAGCATGATTCTCTTTATTGCTATCACATTAACAAGGCACCCCTGAAAACTGATCCTGTCGTTAGGGATAGGAACCTATGCCAACAATAAACTGTCCTTTGATCACCATGTACCCACTGCTTGTAAGGAAGTCTCTTTCATTGTACAGCTTGTAGCTACAATTATTGCATTCAGATCCAGGGATTTAACCATTGTACTGTCTGTATTTGACACCCATTTTGCTGAACACTGAGTATAATGTCCCTTCTGGTATGTACCTATCCAAACATGTCACAGCTGGCATGACCACAGTGCTTACTTAGTGAAAAAACATAAAAGGCCCAAATTATAAAAACTATCTCAAAGCTTTGCCCCTCTTCTCAGTATCATACTGGCTACTTGAGAGACTATTCTGTCAGACCTATAACACATTTGCAAGTCTAGTGGTATCATAAATCCCCACTCAAGGAATCTTAATCTGTTTTGCAAAATAAATAGAGCATGTTGAAGAGATAGGTTTGTATTACAAAGAATGCCATGTCTATGGAATCCTCTTAAATTCCACACAAAGCAAAGTACTTCTCTTAACTCTTATTTCAAATATAATTTGGAGAAATGGATTTGTAATTACTACTTCACCCCCTGGTTTAGCACCCCTGTACCTCATGGATAGGGGAAATATGTAAATGTCCCAACATATCCTTGTTCAGCACATCTGTGGGTTATTGGTATGCAAAAAAATAAGGTTAAAAACTACCATGGGAATGACAGTGAGTTAACATTTAATATTGAGTATTCACTGAACATTTTGGTCCTGTCATACCTATGTTTAGACTGATGCAATTTTACCAAGTCATGCATTACTGTAAAATGAAACGCTAGATGATGAGATCAGCGTTTAATTTGTCAATTATAAATATTTTCTTGGGGATGTTGGTTATTAGCAGACCAAGTGCATTACTGTCATGTAGGGAAATTAGTTAATTGCACAAAGTTCTTTTGTAATAGTAATTTACAGAATATCTATTCTGCAGCTGTGAATGAGTACCATTTGTTCTGCTGATATGAGGAAAGTTAAAATCTCTTAATAAAATAATCTTCTCCAAATCCTTATGTTTCTCTTGACTTTCTGTATACTCTAGCTGATGTAGCCAAGAAAGTTTAGAGTTTTCTAACATGCCATTGTTCTTAAATTGTTACCATTTATGACTTCTATCAGTTCTAACAACGTTTTCCCTGGAGTAACCCATGATAAGTCTGGAAGGAATATTATCTAGACTAGAACCAGGGAAGATGGGAGGGGGGTGTGGGCTGTATTATGAAAACAGAAAAGTAAATGGAGTGGTGTTTCACAGCAAGATTTGTTCAATGAGGGCACATCACATATATACTTCTAATGTAACTTCCAAAAAGAAGCTAAGATCCACATAAGTTAAAATGCATTTATACCAGCAGAAGGCAGTACTTCTGACAAAGTTATGTCAAAAAGGAAAGATGCTCAAAATTGGTGATGCCAGAGTATTTGTGAAAAAATAACTACTTACTTTACAGTATTCAAAAGAGGAGTACATTTATTCAAGTCATTAAGAGTTGTCATGGCCCTGGGGAGAGATTCAAACTGCTATACCCAGTGGTCTTTAGGATCTTTTTCTAGGTGGGCCAAAAATGTATAGGGAGGCAGATCTGGCTTTGGAGAAGAGTCAACAGAACCCCAGTAAGCAAGGTGAAGAGGAGTCTGTTACTAGGTCTTACCACAAGTAAGAATGATCCAAGAGAGTCTGTGTCAGTGAAACTATTCCCCTTGTTTCAAAAGAAAATGTTTGAATTACAGAGAGAAGCAAAGGATCAGATGAGAAGATATAGGTGAAGCTTAGATTCCAAGTCAATGCCAGTACTGCAAGAAGAAGAGGTGTAGTAAGTAGACTAGCAGTTAAGATAACTTATTTATCAGTGGCAGAAATGGAAAGCATTAGTCCCGCTGAAGGATTATTCAAACTACTGGGAAAGATGAAAAACACAAGTCTCATTTTGTGCCAGTCTGGAGATGCTAGGATTTGAACCAGAAGCTGGTATGGTGAGAGGGTAAAGACTGTGCAGAAGACTAATAATACAGTGAACTTGGTAAATAGTGGGGGAACTTGACGTATTAGCTTCAGTATGTGCTTTTCATTTTAAAATATAGGAAATGGGGGTAAATGTCAGTAAAATGCATAGAGTAATAGTATATCTCTAGATGTAAAGGATAAAATCACAAGTATAGTAATGCATAGTGTTTATATAAAATATCTTTTCTCAAACAGTAGCTGACTTGATTAACAGTAGGTTATTAATAAACAAAAGTAGCTTATCACATACTGGGCAGGATTCACGAAGGCTTGCACGGAGTGTAAGAGACGTGCAACACTCCATGCAAGCCTCGCGATCCAGGAACAGCCCTAAACTCCGTGTAAGAGACCAGCTAAAATGTCTCTTACACAGACTGGGCGTGGACATGCTAAATACCTCACTTGCATCCGAAAGGTATGCAAATGAGGTATATTAGCGATCCACGAAGCAGAAACCAGTCCGTGTAAGAGACGTTTTAGCTGCAGAAATGTACTCAGTTGACAACTGAGTACGTTTCTGCAAATTCCTAGCGGAGCCATGTCAGCTCCAAAAAAAGGGTGCATATGACTCGGGCAGCATGCCAATGGCCAAATATGTGACCATTGGCAATATAACCCGATGCCAAAATAATAAAAATATAATTTTTTTTTCGGCGATCGCCGATGTTTAAACCCAGCGCAGCCCGTGCAAGCGGGCTGCGCTATAAAACATGACAATGAAGGTTATAAACCCACAAATGTGGGTTTCATGCAATACATGGAATGACAATGCAGGGACCAGCAGACCAAAAACAACAAGGCCACCATGTAGTGGTTGCTAAGGGGGGAAGCTGAGTCTAAGACATATAACTAAGCATTAGTAGGCAATCTCATGTAAATGAGGGTTCGGATACTGAATTTCACAGTCAAATAGCAAATGAGCACAGTCTGAGTAGTGTAAGGGATACATAAGGAGGAGGAATAGAGTAGGAGATAGGTGACATCACAGGGGGGAATGGTAGAAAGAAATGCAGTTCATTAGAGGCCAGTGTAAGATGACAGATGACAGGCACAGATCATGGAAAGAGGTGTGCCACTAGATAAGTCATGGAAAGTCAAGAAATGGAAGGTGTACACGGTTACTTACACCAAAGTTTCTTGCTGGGCGCACACATGTCTTGGCGCCGCCATGAAGCTGCAGTAGGGCAGTGTTGGCGTGTAAGGCAGACTGAGCATGTGGGAGCGTGTTGGGAGATGTTTAACACTGTTTGCACAGGTGTGCGCACGTGTAGGGCAGGCTGAGTATGTTGCAGGCTGTTGGCAGATGTGTAACAGTGTTTGCTTGGTGTAACGCAGCGTTTTAACCTGAATAAGTAGATTCTGAACCATGTAAGCACATGTGCGCACGTGTAAGCCACTGTGAGCGTGTTTCAGATAGTATGCACGTTGCTCCCCCCTGAGGAAACAGAGAGGAAAAAGAAAGCAACAGAATTAATAGGAAGCTAGCAAGGATAACTGCTGAAACTAGCAGGTGAAAACAATTAGAAGCAGGCAATTACACAGGCAGAATAGTAGCCCAGTCCAGCACTTAAAACTCTGCAAACAGTAGTGCAGGATGTTTCCCTTAAGAGACACTGCAAGACAGGAGTAAGCTAATAGAAGTGAAAACTGAAAAAGCTGAACTCAGAGCAGAAATGTTAGGGGCTGCCATAGCTGTCATAATGAGACATAGACGACTTGCTGAGGGTGGTGACAATGCAGATGGTGTCAGACAACCCACAGTGAGGAGACGGAGAAGAGTGTACAGGCCCAGGGTCACCTACCATGGGTTACATGAGCTGGAGATAGTAGAGCGCTATAGAGTGGACAGAGAGCTCCTGCAGCAAATTGTTGAGCTGTGCAGGCCATGCCTCACACACAGAACCAACAGAGGGGAACTCATCCCAGTGGAAACCAAGGTATGTGTTGGCCTAAGAATACTAGCAACAGGTACCTTCCAGAGACCAACTGGCGATATGATGGGGATATCACAGGCATCAGCCTCCAGGGTACTGCACCAGTTCCTGGATGCCATGTCAGCACATGTCGGTGATCATGTATATTTCCCCAATGCCCGTGAGGTATTGGCCAGCAATATGCGTCTCTTCCAGCAAATAGTGGAATACCCTGAGGTATTGGGTGCTATAGATGCACATACGCATCAAAGCACCAGCCGGTGAGTGGGGTAGGGCCTACATTAACCGCAAGGGCTTCCCCTCCATCAACTGCCAGGTTGTGTGTGATGCCCAGGGCATAATAATGAATGTGTGTGCTGGCTGCCCTGGGAGTTATCACGATTCCCACATCTGGCATTTGACGCAGCTGTACCAGACATTTGCCAATGGGGACATCCCACACGGACACCTAGTGGGGGATGCAGGTTATGCACTGGAGCTGTGGCTGATGACACCCATCAGAAACGCACACACCTGAACAGGAACGCCATAATGAGGCACACGCACAAACACGTAATGTAATAGAGCGTGTGTTTGGGCTGCTCAAGTCATGGTTCCGGTGTCTGGACACATCTGGTGAAGCCTTGCAGTACACACCAACTACATGTACCCAAATTGTCATGGTATGTGCTATGCTACATAATATGATCTTGCGAAAACAGCTGCAGCAGGATCAGCATAGGGCTGGGCCAAACAGCCCCCCACCATTGCCAAGGCCATCACAGGCAGAGCGTGACTCGGAGGAGGAACAACCTGAGCCTGCCCCAGTAGGCAGAAGGAGGCGTGCCCAGTATGCCCTGGCCTTGGCAAAGAGGCAATGCATAGCACATACACTGGCTCAGTAGGAACACTGGGAATGATACCCCCTCTGACTCACTCAAATAATAACAGGAATGCCTAAAATGACATGACCTGCTCACAAACATGTACAGGGAAGTGTAATATGTGCATCCAACAGAGGCAGCCCTGCAGCACCACCTGAGGCATGAATGCTATGTGTTAAGTAATGTAACACCATGTACTATATGCACACCTGAGCACCCTGACTAACATCCACCCTCACCACGCATGAAGCCACAAAATGACGATGGGATGATTAAGTGCAATAACTGGCTGAAGTAATGTAGTTAGTCAAAGGGGAGCCAATGTGTTTCAGGCTGGGAAGACATGCGGAGCATGACATGATGCACCACCTGCTAGGGGGTGGCGTGCACCTATCATGCCATGCCCCATGGATACTGGCAAAGGCTGTCAGTACCCACAGCATGCCCTGAATAGGTAAGTCTCAAAACACAAACCCACCTTCATAGGTTCTACAAGGGATAGGAACCTAGATGTAATGTTACCCAATGACAGATGTATAAACAGCAAGATGTGTGCAGTGTAAGCACACAGTATGGAGAATGTAGATACCAGTCCTGTAATAGAGAACTGGGTCAAGGCTCACATCAGCACCCTAACACTACCAGGTCACACCTCATACTGTGCTGTACAGCCGCAAAAAACATGGAACAAGCTACAAAAGGAGGGTGACTAGCAAGAAATGGCAAGCATAACCACACCCCATGTTGGTACCACAACAAGAAGCAGCATGGATTAGCCATGGTCAAATACCAATGGCTAAAACCGCCTCCCAGTATATAGCCTGCAGACTACTGTCCTAATACCAGGAACTGCACCTGGCCTATGTCGGAATACATGAATATATCAAGCCCCCAAACCACATTATATTGCTTGACTGAAAATACCCAGACATACACCGGGAGCATTATACTAGCACCAACACAGTAGGAGAAAATTACCCAGATTCCATAAACCAAAATGCCCAGGAACAATGTACCACTCCCACAAGAGGGGTAAGCATACTGGATGTGATAATCAGCAACATGTGTACTGGATGGCAAGATGAGAAGTGTACCCCTCACTGGTAAGACCAGACCATAGAGTAATCACACTGGATATACAAATCCTGACCCCAGTCCCTGGCCAGAATACCCCAGTGAAAAACATGTGTAAAGCATAGGTTGCAGCCCTCAAAACCGATGTTGAATCCACAAAAGTCCCTGTGCAAGTGCAGAATATGGGACACACCACAGAACATGTTATACAGGCATTCCATGAACACAGCCAGGAATGCTTGGTGTATGCAATCACAAATAACAACAACACACAATGCCATACACGCAGGCATCTGGCATGCTGGCCTCCAGCCATTACCAAACCATGTAAGAGAATGAGGAAGCTACCCCATGATAGAGCAAACATAAAAAGGGAAGTAATCACTGACCAGTAGTATGGCAATAACATATGTCCACACATACAATCCACTAAGTCCAGCCACAACAAGTAGAATCTGTGAATCCAGAGGCAATGTGACACCAGTCCCAAGTACACAGACAACCACAACACCCCCAATAAATACAAATATATGTGATAGATGCATCCATGTATCCAAACCAGAGGTTGAGCTCCACCAACTCAGTACTGTCAAAACTAGTCAGGAGGAGAAGGTAACCACATACATCACAAACCCAGTCCCACATAGACCTACCACAACTGTAAACCAAACACATAAACACAGACAAATATTCCCGGAGGCCTTAATTACAAACACACCACACCAACAGAAGCCTCCAAAGCAGATCACACGCAACCACAACCTTCAAACATAGCACATGCAACGAATAGTACGCAAAGCTGGTGTGCCAAACAGTCACAGGCCAGAAGGAGAAACAACATGCCTGATACAGTCGTAATAGGTGTCTGTATAGGCAGACACACTGCTGTCCCACTCACCAGACTGAACAAGGGAAAGGGTAGAGTAAGCTGCCTGTAGGCTGCCACAAAATGCCACATAACACAAGTACGCAGGTCACCCCAAAGCAAGCAGAAATATGATGCAATCAATGTCCATGCTGGTGTGAATTACCTGAGATGTACCTCCCTGGTCAACATCAAAAGAGACATGGATGGTCCCTCTGAGTATGTACCCCAGGGCGGTATGACACTGGCTGTGTGCAGCATCCAACCCTCACCAAGAATGATGCCTCAGTACAAACACAGAATGCTCATGTTTAACAGCTGGCACAGTTACAGCTGTCAGTCCAAGGGGGTCTAATGTCTGTCTGCTTGAGATGTCAAGCATGACAAGCCATGCTGCTGTTCCAGGGATGGCTTGCAGCTGTTACCCGTGTGCATCTGGATACTGGATAAGGCCTTTGCTGCCTCCATAGAGCTGTATGTAGGCAAGGCCATAAAGACTACCCACCACCCTAGAAAACATAAGTGGTAGGAAACATAAGGGTAATGCTGACCACTGCCAGATGTGTAAACTGCAATATGCATGCCCCTGAGGCACTTCCCATTATGGAGAACATTGATGTCTGTGCAGTGACAGAAGCCTGCTGCAAGCCTAGTGATAGCACACCAGCACTACTAGGTTATACCACATATCATGTGTTATGGCCCCAACACCTGCACCAAAACATCAAAGGAGGGGGAGTATCTATATGCAGCACAGACACCCATATTGCCAGGTAACTGACAATGCACAAAGCAGTGGAGACCACCCATGTGCACATAACTGTAGTCAAAACTGCTGTACAGTCTGTAGCATGCGACAGACCACACTCTCACACACAAGAACTCCACCCAGACATCCGAAGACACTGGACAGTATGAATGTCCCACCAAATACCAGACAAGGTACACACAAATTACCACATAGGTGTCAAACCATTATGTATGCAAGGAGTAATCAGGGACCTAGGGACACAGGTCTACATTAATCTGTCATGTGACACCCACAATGCCAATGTGATAATGAAGATTGTCGATACTGGACACCGTATCATGAAAGGATTCACATCAACATCAACAGAGGTCACTGTGCCACTGTACTGTTCCCTTATCAGAACCATAATCTAGTACAGTGACTCATATGGGATGTACCGTACGTGACACCTGCAGCGGTTCGGAAGACCTCATAGTTACCCCACCAACAGGATAAAGGGTGTGAAATATATGTCATATGCTGCCTGGCTGTAGACACCCCAGCTGACTGCAGTCACACACTGCCTACACAGAGCCATTGTATGTCTGTTGTACAAGGCCATGTCCAACACAGGAGTAATAGACATGCTACACCACAGGAAATCAAAGCCATTGGAGCTGTGAGAGTCACAGATGTCAGCCTCAACACATAATGAAATAAGATGTGCTGGAGGGACAGATACATAACCCAGAGGCTCCCCACACCCAGAAACAGGATCCCAATCCATGGTAGGCAGAGTCCCTCACTGACACCCCTCAACAGGAATATTGCCAAGTGGATGGATGACCGTACATGTATACTGGGGGTCCTCACTGTGTCACGACTAGACAGAGGCACAGTGAAGAATGTAATAAATGGCCATAATTGAACATAGCAAGGGGTGGCGAAAGACACACACACTCTGGCTAGGCTTACTAATGGCCTAGGGTGTATAGCCTAGTATGAACCCATGAACATATGAAGATACAAAACGTACAGGACACTAAGGATAATCACAAGGCTTACCCAACTGATGGTAGGAACCATGTTGGGCATCCACAGATATGCTCCGAATCACACAGATATTACAAACAACATACCAAACACACACACATATTGCTAACATACAACCTGTCAGGTGTAGTGCAAACCCCAGTGCAAAATACCTATCCCAGCAGACTGATGGTCCCCTGACATTGCAGATGCTGAGGTAACAGCCATCATCTGCAAAGCAGAACACACAGCAGAAAAGGTATGTGATGGTGTCCTGTGCTGAGGCCAACATGGACTCCAAGAATAATGGAATGCCAAATCACACTACTGCCCAATGTCAGCCTTACCACAGGATATGTACCCAAAGAGCAGTGTACAACAACAGTGGTCCATCACAACAAAGGTGTTGCCTGAATGGATACTCCAAACTACCACCCCAGGATCCTGACAAGCTTGTTCTGCACAGCTATGGAAAGGATCAGTATGTACCGCAGACAGAAGGCTATTGTGGACCTACTGATACTGGACCCTACACAGTATGGCTGTTGTAACTGCAGAACCTGCCCCTAAACATGTCTGACCCATTTGAAGCAGTCATTAAGGTCATTGATGAGGGCAATGTGGTCCACACAGAGTAGCTGGACCGTGCACATGCTTCTAGACAATACCGTACGAGTTCAGTATGGATATGTTCAGCAGCTTAAATATATACCCTATGTCAGTAGAGGGGTTGCAAACCAGACCAAGGACAGAACTGACATGGTCAGACATGCAGCATCCATGTCAGACTACAAAGCGGATATGAGTGGCATCCCACAAGGCCTGGTCTTGCCCCCCCCCGTTCTGTATATATGTCCCATAGGTATAGGCCAACATGGAAGGACTGTGACTGAACATGTATGCAGAGGAGTACAAACAGCCCACCATATCTGACCCCCAGCTGACACAAGCAACCCACAAAAGGGCCACCTACAAACAGACAACTGTAGCCATGGCCATGTCAGCAAGCTAATTGCAGAACTGTGTATAGACAACCACCGTGGATATAGTAAGTGCCCACAAATTACCACACAGGTGTTAACCCATGAGGTACCTAACATGTAATGTGAGACCTGGGTACAAAAGGTGATAAATATCCTGCACTGGACAAACATGTGGCTGTAGTGTTCGCAGAAACATGTACCATATACCCACCCAAACATGAAGGTTGGCAGATGTAGATAAGGGGAACTCACTGTGGCTCTGCAGCCATCCTCCATCAGTGTCACAACTGACTACAATAGCCCCTGTGGGATATACCACAGCAGACACCTCAATCAACTGTAAAGTCCACAACAGTACCCCACCAGGGGTAGCAAAGAGCATGAACAGATGCCATGTGTTGCCTGAGTAAACAAACTGCATCCCCACACACTGCCATCCTTCCCAGCTACAGGAAAGCTGTGCCTGATGTATGAAGCCATGTCCAACCTGGAATGAAGGAACATGTTGTACCTTGTACAATCTGAATGGCAGTGAGCTATGCACATGAAAGACCTGAACCCCAGCACTGACATACATAGGACAAGCTGTACAGAATGATCCATAACACAGAAGGCACCCCCACTCTTCAGTAAACTCCTGGTACAGGTCAGCCAGAGAGCCACATATCGACACCCCTCAAGAGGAATCCTGATGAGTGTATGGGAGATGGTAGGCTAACCCTGGGTATCACTGTTATGTCAGAGGTAGATGGAGGCACAGTATACTAACCATGACATATGTCATGGCAAACCCCAGTTACAATGTGTGTCGAAGGACAAACACACCCTGTGACTAGCATCAGAAATGGCCTAGGGAACATTGCTAGTGCTTGCCAATGTCCACCCATGTTGTGGAATACACTAGCAATGTTGGACGAGCCTGGTGTAGGTAGTCCATATCTGAACATATTGCAACATGGTCATATGTGCACAACTGGCCCCTACACAGTCTGTTGTGCTCACTATGAAGATGTCAAGCAGTCATAGGACTAAAGCCCAGGATACTGTCCACCACAGTGAAAGTACTGAACCAGTACACTATACGGTACTACAGTGTTAGGTCATTATGAAAGTATGTTGAGAACTGTCTGCAAAGTATCCCCTGCAATCCCTGCAGGCACAGTATAATCCCTGTTGTGGCAGACACGAAGCAGTTGGCCAGTTAGTGCACAACATGACACCCAACACACAACCATAAACGTGAGATATTGTTGATGTTCACACACACCCAAATATGTGGTGGACTTCAGAGTGCAACATATGGAAAGCTCACAATGGGCATGCTCGCACACTTTGATAAATGAGGCATATGTCAGACAACATGCCATGGAAAGGCTGAACTGGGCATGCTCACACACTTAGGCCATATTTCCGTTTAGTAGTTGGCCACACATATCTGGTATTTGTACGTGTCAGACCAGGAACCAACCACAACACAGCAATCAGCCCAGTGCACACAGTAAATGACCACAGAGACATAAGTGATATAGTGGATCGCCGTCATATGCAAACATCTTCCACAGATACACAAGTTGGTCATAGGAACAGGGAATGCTATGGCAATAAAGACCTGCAAACAGTAGAACAGCACAACAAATATTGTGCATCCGACAATTGAACATATGGGTGTAGAGGTCAATACTAGGCTTGTTGCCCTAGGGAATGACAGCTCAGCCAGAGTGTGCTTGGCATCTGCATCCCCAGGATAGTAGGCTACTGTGCCACTGTAAAGTAGGTCACAGAAGGCAACATGTGAGGCTAGTGAGCTGTGCCTCTGTCAAGCAGGGGCACCGTGGAGGTCCCAGGGATTGAATGTGCTAAGCCACAGCCATGTTGTCGGTGTGTGCTGTGAGAGGGTTGCTGAGGATCTCTGACAGTAGGTGTCCGTCAATAACAGACTGAGGGGAGCCCTATCTGCATTCTCTGGATGATTCCACTGTCAACACTGTGTTGTAATGAGTATGTGTGAATGAAGTGCCGTGCTGGAACTGTTCACAGATGTCCTCCCTCTGTGGGCTACAGCTCTGCAATGTATTAGGTCACTCTGTCTGTTGTAAGGCACATATATGACTGGTGTACAGCTGACAGGTGTCTTGTTGTGGAGCAGTCATGGGTATATGTGGGATAGCATGACCAATGCAAACCGTACACATGCTCATAGAATGCAATTGTCAAGGATTATGCTGAGTGGCCAGTATAGTCCTCCAGCATGGGTCCTCTGAAGTCGTCCACCCCAGTCTACACAAGTGTAGAGTCTGCTTGTGCTAAATACAGTTTGTGTGGAGTGACAACCTTGCCTGGGGGTGGAGATGGGATATGGATGTCCAAGGAAAGGTGGGTATGGTGAGATATCAACAATGGTGGACTACCTCTGGTGTGGAACAGTGAGTACCCACGTTGCAGATGGACAGGTGCAATATGTATTCCCCCATGTGGCTGTGGTGTGTGGTTCTGCCATAGCACATGGACCCACAAATTGTAGTGGCTGTAGGGTAAAGTGGTAGAGGCCTGAGTAGTTCTCACACACAATATGCTTGTACCTGATGTTAACAACTGGAATGGTGTATGTGAACACCTGCATATCCTGGCACTGTTCCCAGGGAAGCTAAGTGTGTGTCCTGGATGTGAGTGTGGTGTTCTGGACTGGTTGTGTTGTGTGTTACATGTCCTGTGGTCCCAAAGCATGGTATAGAACATAACCTGCCAGTGTGATGTGCATATCTGACCCTGACGTAGGTGGCTGCAAATGCATATATATGCTATCCCCCACCTGACAGGTAGTACTACATTTACATACCTCTGTAGAAATAAAGATGTCAGCACCCTATAAATACTACAGGTGCAGAACAGATACCCAGTAATTCAGATAGTGCGCTCTGCTAATGCGTCTCCCTCAAGTGTCATAATATAGTTAGGTAGGGGTTCGAATCCTGCAAATGCTCAGTGTGTGTGTGTGTGGGTGAGTGGGGTTTGTGTGTGTGAAAGGCTGTGAGAGGGAAATGTCCCTTTTGGCAACTGGGAAAACACACTACAGGATGCACATTCCCCTTTCTAAACACTGATGATGTCAGCACCCTATAAGTACAGCAGGAGAAGGGAAACCACCTAGTAATATGAATAGCATGCTCCGCTAATGCGTCCATCTTGAGTGTCATAACATAGTTAGGTAGGGTTTTGAATCCTGTACATGCTCAGTGTGTGTGGAGGGGGTTAGTGTGTGTTCAAGACTGTTTGAAAGAAGTATCGCTTTTGCCAACTAGGAGAATACACTACAGGATGCACATTCCCCTTTCTAAACACTGATGATGTCAGCACCCTATAAGTACAGCATGAGAAGGGAAGCCTCCCAGTAATGTGAATAGCACGCTCTGCTAATGCATCCGTCTTGAGTGTCATAACATTGTTAGGTAGTGGCTTGAATCCTACAAATGGCAAGTGTGTGTGTTTGGATGAGGGTGGTTAGTGTGTGTGCAATTTTGTGTGAGGGAAATGTCCCTTTTGGCAACTGGGTGAACACACTACAGGATGCACATTCCCCTTTCTAAACACTGATGATGTCAGCACCCTATAAGTACAGCAGGAGAAGGGAAACCACCCAGTAATATGAATAGCATGCTCCGCTAATGCGTCCATCTTGAGTGTCATAACATAGTTAGGTAGGGTTTTGAATCCTGTACATGCTCAGTGTGTGTGGAGGGGGTTAGTGTGTGTTCAAGACTGTTTGAAAGAAGTATCGCTTTTGCCAACTAGGAGAATACACTACAGGATGCACATTCCCCTTTCTAAACACAGATGATGTCAGCACCCTATAAGTACAGTAGGAGAAGGAAAGCCTCCCAGTAATGCGAATAGCACGCTCTGGTAATGCGTCCGTCTCAAGTGTCCTAACATAGTTAGGTAGTGGTTTGAATCCTGCAAATGGCAAGTGTGTGTGTTTAGATGTGGGGGGTTAGTGTGTGTGAGAAAAATGTCCCTTTTGGCAACTGGGAGAACACACTACAGGATGCACACTCCCCTTTCTAAACACAGATGATGTCAGCACCCTATAAGTACAGCAGGAGAAGGGAAGCCTCCCAGTGATGCGAATATCGCACTCTGCTAATGCATCTGTCTCGAGTGTCATAACATAGTTAGGTAGTGGTTTGAATCCTGCAAGTGTGTGTGTTTGGATGAGTGGGGGTTAGTGTTTGTGCAATTTTGTGTGAGGGAAATGTCCCTTTTGGCAACTGGGAGAACACACTACAGGATGCACACTCCCCTTTCTAAACACAGATGATGTCAGCACCCTATAAGTACAGCAGGAGAAGGAAAATCTCCCAGTAATGCAAATAGCACGCTCTGCTAATGCATCCGTCTCGAGTGTCATAACATAGGTAGTGGTTTGAATCCTGCAACTGGCAAATGTGTGTGTTTGGATGAGGGGGGTTAGTGTGTGTGTGCAATTTTGTGTGAGGGAAATGTCCCTTTTGGCAAATGGGAGAACACACTACAGGATGCACATTCCCCTTTCTAAACACAGATGATGTCAGCACCCTATAAGTACAGCAGGAGAAGGAAAGCCTCCCAGTAATGCGAATAGCGCACTCTGCTAATGTGTCTCTCCCGAGTGTCGTAATGTAGTTAGGTAGGAGTTTGAAACCTGTAAATGGCATGTGTGTGTGTTTGGATGTGGGGAATTTGTGTGTGTGCATTTCCGTATGAGAAACATGTTAGTTTTGGCAATCAGGAGATCACACTACCTGATGCACATTACCCTTTCAAAATACTGATGTTGTCAGCACCCTATAAGTACAGCCAGAGAAGAAGGGCTATCTAGTAATCCGAATAGTGTGCTTTGCTAATGCGTCTCTCTCACGTGTCATGACTTAGTTAGGTAGGGGAATGAATCCTGCACATGGCAAGTGTGCGTGTGTGTGGGGGTAGTAGGGTGTGTGTAAATGCAAGTGTGAGAGAACAAATCCTTTTGGCAAATACTACAATACACCAGATGCTGCATATTCCCCCAGTAAACACAGGGGATGTTACCACACTATCAGCACAGCCAAACAGGGCTAGTTGGCTAGTAATGCCAATAGTGCACTCTGCTACTGTGTCTATTACCATTGTCAGAGTACAGATAGGTATGTTTTGGTAACCCACAACTGCCATGTGGTTGTGTCACACAGTATGACCTTGTGTGGGTCTTTGTACATAACAATGCATGCCATTGCCTAAACCAGCAATGGCATTGCACACATGATGTATGTGTGTGACACATACACATAAATACCTGTGACCTGCAGTAGTTACCATGTCTGACACATGCCTCGAGTGGATAAATGGTATTTGCAATGTATACCAATATGACTGTGTCTTACTGTGCAGGGTCCGCACGTGGTATATCTCCATACAGTGTGGGTGTATATGGTGAAATACCTACAGCAGGGCATACACATCTGGTCTGGGCCATATAGTGTACATGTAGTCGATGTACAGGTGCTGCATGTTCCCACCTGTTGTGGTAGTGGTAACATGTCATTCTGCTTCAATTCAGTGACCACATGCTGTGAACCCTTCAACTAGTGTGTTGTAGTTACAGTAATGCTAACGCACAATGTTTGGCTGGATGCAGTCCAGCCATATAAACACAGTTTTTGAGACTGTCATATTGCCAGTGTTGTTATGGAGGATAGGTGGTCTTCCTGTGTATGGGAGGGTTGTGTGTGCCAGGCTATGAACCAGATGGCAGTCCGACACACTGTTAGCTGCACATGATTAGGCTCTGATGCTTTGTGCTGTGCCAACAACCTGGAAGTGTGTGTATCTGTGGTACCTTGGGATACCACCCCCCTGTCCATGTGTGTTACATGTGTAGGGGACGACAGGCATGGTATGGGGCATAACCTGTCAGTGATGGGTAACACCTGTGAGCCATGAATCAGGAATCTGGTACTGCACAGACATTGCAGTTCACCGTGCTGAGGACAGTGTCTGGTGCATGCATCTTCCGGTGTACACTGCTGTTGTTGTGTAGCAGCACTGTTAGTGTCCTAACCTGTGTGATACCCACGGAGGTGGCTATGTAAACCATGTCCTGCAGCATAAGGCAGTATGTGTGTACCAAGGAGCTTTGCCATTATACATCGGGCCATGGGTGTCACGTGCAAGATGACCCTTGCACATCATTGTGGCTTCCCTAGCATGTAAGCACCGTTGACAGCCAGCGGATACCCTATGAATGACAGTGGAGACTGAGCATAATGTAGACATACAACACCCTTCCCACATATAGTGGTAGCATACCTGGTGAGGGTATGTTGGAAACCAAGATCAGGCTCATACTGGCCTGTGCCACATGCTGAGAGATCCATTCTATGTTCCCTATCATGTAGTCCAGGGAGGTATGTCTCAGGTCAGCCATACTGGCATGGTCAATGAGTGAGTCATATATGTCCATGCCTCTGACTGACCTGTATGCATGTGTTCTGTGGTGGACCATAGTGCCCCTGAGGCATATCACTGTGACCTTCATCAGATACAGCCTGTTGAGCGGGACCCCAGTGCAGCACCCAAGACAGGTACCTGACACGTTTGTAGCAGGTGTGTTGTGTAGCCCTACAGGCTGTGAGTGTGGCACAGGGATGTGTGTGCCATGTGTGGCATGTGCTCTGTTCCGACAGAACATATGCCTGTGTGCCAGCTGCGGAGGTGTGTGATGCTCAGGCAGGATGCTATTCTGAGTCCCCACATATGCCCCAGTGTGTTCAGCATGCTGTCAGTGCGTGTCAATGTCTGACTTGTATTGTAGTCACTGTAATATATTTTATTTATTTATTTATTTATTTATCCTACATTTGTTGACCGGGATAGTCCGACTGGATGCATGTCCATTTCCAGGGGAGGCCCGGGGAGAAAAGCTACAAGGGTAAGCAGATACAGCATTACATAATACCAGCATTACATATTACAAACAGATTATTTACAGAGATTATATAAGTAAGCAAGTTAAACATGTTCCACAGGTTAATGTTAGTCCTGAGCACAAGTCATGATTAAATTAAATTACACAGTAAACTGGTTCACAGATTTTACACATTCGAGTTAGCCAGGCTTGATACATTGACATAGCCAGTTAAGTGACAAATGTTGTTTGAGTCTAGTGTTAAATTGACCTAAGGTGAAAAGTAGGGTAATATCAGCTGGAAGTGAGTTCCAGAATCTACTTACAGAGTTTGCAAAGAGAGAATCACCGGCTGTGTTATTAAATTTGCTAGTCTGAATTAGTAGTTTGTTAGAGGATCGAAGCGGTCTAGGATTGTTATAGGGGGTGATAATATTTGAAGTGCAGGAGTATTGGCCGGATTATAGAGGATTTTATAGGCCATAATCAGTTGGTTATACTGTATTAGGCTGAGTATTGCAAGCCAACCAAGCTGATTTAGATTGATGCAATGATGTGTCTTAAAAGGCACCCCAGTGACAAACCTGGCAATGTGGTTGTAGCAAATTGAGTGTTTGTTAAGGACAGTCTTGTTCATATTCGAGAGTAGAGGGGATGCATACAGAAGGGTTGAAACAAGGTGTGAGCGAGCTATGGCACCTTTAGCTGAAGGGGCTAGGAAGGCTTTTATTCTGTAAAGTGACCCTAGTTTTCTATTGATGGCTTTGATAATTTGGTTAACATGTAGGTCACATTTGAGATTATTGTCTATGATGACACTTAATAGTTTAGTAGATGGGACAGGGGAGATTATTGTGCCATCAGTTGATGTTATGGTAAAGGTGAAAGTGGTAGACCTACGTGTTGGTGAAATAACAGCAGTTTAGTTTATTTGGGATTTAGGATCAGATGATGTTCAGAAAGCCAGTTTTCTATTGTGTTAAAGGTGGTCTGGGTAGCTGACCATAACTCTACTGGAGATGTGGCTAAGCAGATCAGAGTAGAGTCTTCAGCATATTGGATACAGCTGACTTTTGGGATGACAGTATAAAGGTCGTTAATGAAGATGGAGAACAGCAAGGGCCCTAGTATAGAGCCTTGTGGTACTCTGAGGGTGTTAGGCAGAAGGTTAGAGAGTTTGTTCTGCCAGAGGCCAGCCTGCTGTCGACCATGCAGGTAGGATTGAAACCATTGGAAGGCTCCAGTATCTAGACAGAATGTTTGCAGGGTGTGGATTACAAGTTGGTGATCAACCATATCGTATGCCTTGGAAAGATCCAAATAGAGGGCTGAGGATATATAATTAGTGTTGCAAGTATGGTTTATGGTGTTAGTAAAGGCTAGGAGGCCTGAAGTAGTGCTGTGATGAGGACGGAAGCCATGCTGAGTGTCTGCCATAAGGCGATTTTGGATTAGGTGGTGCATGAATTGTCTATGACTAAAGTTTCCATAATCTTTGCAAGTGGAGAGAGTATAGCTACTGGCCTATAAGTGGACAATTCAGTAGAGCTGCCTCCTTTGTGAAGTGGGATTACATATATTTTCCAGATGGTGGGAAATTTAGATTCTACCATGGTTCGTTTGATTACTTTTGAGACGGGGTAAGCAATAGCATCATCTGATTTTGATAGGTACTCGGCATACGTATCGTACGCTATGCAGATGTCACTAGGAGTCTACAGAAGCACTGTAACTCTGCATTGCAGGTGTAAGCAGTGTTTCAGGGAACCCCAAGCGAACATGCATGCAAACAAAGCTACAGTAAACAGGGCCGGAAGTAGTGCATTGTACAACAAAGAAGGGGTAACAATAACAGTAAGTAACAATGCAAATATGTAGGCACTATCAACATGTACCCAGGAATACACAGCGCAGATGCCCATGGTAGAACTGATATTATGTCATAGTTATTTGTGATTTGGATTACATTGGTAGTGCACACATATCTACATGCGAACATCCACATTGCATAGTCATTGTGGGCAACTTGACACCATTACTGTACATGTCCACCATTGCATATCACTACTTGCGTTAGCTTTCCCCCTGTGCTACCCATGTATGCGGCTATCTGTTGACAACCTTACCACCGGCATGCAATTATGTGCAGCTGTTATACTTTGGTATGTACTATGGGTGCAGATAACAATTCAGGACATTCATACAGTTACTGCAGCAGGCATGCTGGGATAAACACACAGTCATAGCAGTACACTGTACTGTTACCAACACGATACTACTAATACACTTCTATGTAGTCACCCTGTGCATCAGCAACGTGTTTACCTGTTCCCGCAATGATGTTGGAGATTGCAGGAGGTGGCACAGTGTCATCATATGCACAGGGTGTGGATTAGGTATGCCTAAGTCAGCCTCTGATACCACCAATTGACATGTGTGTGTATGTGTGTTGGTGAGGGGCAGCAGTACAGGGTGGGGCAGTGTTGGTGCAGTGTGTGCGTGTATGTGGTCGCCCTAGGTGTTAACATTTTGCATGTGTGTATGCGCACACAGTTCCACCTCATGGCTGCCATATACAGGGGTTTGTGGACAGCCACAGACTGCACCTGGCAGGTCATACAGATCAGTGTCTGTGGGCACGGACACGGTACCTGTGCCTGGCAGGGGTGCTACGGACAGTATCCAGTACTAAGCCAGACTGGGTACTGTCATCAGAAGCGGGAGTGTGTTGACTGGACACAGGTCCCTGTTGGGACTGTCCAGAGCCACGTGCACGTGGTCTCCTGGGGCGTTCCGATGACAGCACAGACCCAGCATTACTGGGGCTGCTGCTGGCACTATGGGGGCATGTGCGAGCCTGTTGTCATCTGTGCCAACTGCCAGCTGTTGCTGTTGCCGGCATACGGCCACATCGACACCGCAAACGCCCACCATTGCCCTGGCTCATGGACATCTGGTTGTGGAACTGCTGTAATATGTCCCCACAACGTCTGTCTATGACATCGGTGAAATTACGGATAGCATCCGCAATGTCACGCATACTGTCTGTCATGGCTGTGCGACATGCTCTCAGCTCTCTCAGACCCTGTCTGGTGTACCTTTCCATACGCGACTGTGCTTGCATGACAGTCCGAAACATAGCTGAGCTTGACAGACCTCTTTGGGCACGTCAGCCAGAGGCAGTACGCTCATGGATGCTCCCACGAGAACCCATGGGCAACTGTCTGTGTGGTACCATCGGAGGACCCTGCCCATGGCTGCTGTGTGAGGACGCATGTGCCACAGGTACCACATTACCCTGGTCTATGCCCACTGTATCCTGTCCATCACCTAGGGACAATGGTGACAAAGGATGTACTGGCAGGATGACTGTGCGCAATGATGGGGTTGACAGCTGTGTACTGTCAATTGGCTGACCAATGGCAGACCCTGCACACCTTCCTATACCATTACACAAATATCATCATTACCAGTATCCGTGGCACAAGATTCAGGTTCCCTGCTGCAGGTCACCAGAGCAGCACCAGAACCTGTGGAAGGAAGGCAGGAAACACAGTTTACAGTCTCCAGACATTGTTACCAGTGATGCACTTCTACACACATGCACACATGCACACATGGACACAGGCACACATGCACACATGGACACAGGCACACATGCAGACATGCACACGTGGACACATGCACACAGGCACACATGCACACATGCACACAGGCACACATGCACACATGCAGACATACACACGTGGACACATGCACACGTGGGCACATGCACAAGTGGTCACATGCACATATGGACACATGCACACATGCACACGTGGACACATGGACACAGGCACACATGCACACATGCACACAGGCACACGTGGACACAGGCACACATGCACACATGCACACAGGCACACGTGGACACAGGCACACATGCACACATGCACACGTGGACACAGGCACACCTGCACACATGCACACATGCACACATGGGCACAGGCACATCTGCACACATGCACAAATGCACACCTCGCAGTATACACACAGAGCACTACTGAGTTACACTACTGTTACTAGCATTATCAGGACTATTGCAGGTTATGTTAAACACACTCACCAGCATGGATGGCCTGCCTTGCTGTATCCCCGGAGGGACCTGCAGAAATTATGAGATTAATGTCAGTGGGCACAACTGTGCCATTGATATTGCATATGATACAGTGTACAGAACAGTCAAGTGTACATATGGCATATTACCTGCACGCTCCATGTCGTGCTGCTGTGTGGAACCAGCCTCCATCATAATGCAGGTGTACTGCTGTTGCTGTTCCAGGGCTGGAGCCACAACACGTAGGAGTAGCCCCTCCAGTTTGATGAGGGGGATGTGTGGCCACCCCACCTCCTGTGGCAACCTGTTGCCTGTGGATATCTGATGCACGCTGACGGACACTTCGGATTAAATCACTGCAGTGATGTTGTACCTGCTCATATGTCCTGTTATGCATGCCAATATCATTTACCCTACGGACAAGGTCTTGCCACAGTGCAGCCCTCTCCTGCTGATTCTGACTGGTGCGGGAAAACAGGATGTCATACTCCCGCACCAGGCTCTGGTGGATCTCCTCATCTTCCGCTACAGAGTAGGCGGGATTACGCTGACGCGCCATCTCCCTGGAAGAGAACACAAACAGGATATCAGCAGACTATGTCAGCAATATATGGCACACATACTATACATGATACTCATGTGTAGTGATATAGTACTACTCCCATATGTTGCATGTGTGTGTGTCGTGGTGGATACACAGGTACATGGCCAGATATCAGTGCTCAGCCAACACCTGTGCAACAATATCTGCCACATTACACACAACATAGTAGCATGCCCCATCGGTCAGCACACACTGACAGGTCCAATGCACAACCTCACTCTGGGGGTTCATCCCAATGTACTGTATGTGGGATGCCATCCACTACTGTGATGTGGACAGAAGTTACTCGGCCTGGATATACATATCCCACCACCATCACCAGCACAGTAGACTACTTTGATATGTATGTGATTAGACAGTTATTTACTTGCTGGGACTGAGATGGTATCCATGCAGCACACTGGGCCAGTGGAAGCCACAAGCCACACTGCTGACCCCTTTGCAAATGCTTACCACGGACATGCCACAGATTGCATGGAACTTGCACACACATTTCTAACCCAGACCCTATGCACAAAGGTTAGGCATCCTGTCCGGTGGACCCCAGACAGAGGCAGATTGTATAACAATAGCAGGAGGCTACTGCAGGACAGAGCACATTCACATTAAGGGAAGGCATCTGTGGTCAGCACTGGTACTACGCTACGGTCCGTCATAACAGCGGCCACGGCCTACTCTGGGAGGGAAATGGCCACAAACACTATGGATGACCACAAGGCCTTCTTCAGTTATGTTACACATATGGACCACATGCCTCAGATATGCTCTGTGTTAATACACACCTACTTAACATTCACCAAACACACGGATATTGGCAATAGTCTTGCAGACATGTTCGGTGCACGTATACCCCCTCCTTCTCCCCCACCAATTGAAATATTTATCACAGCTGTATGTAACCTCCCTATCATCTCACATGTCCAGGTGAGGGCCGCCCTCAGCAGAGCAGAACACACAGCATCACTGTGACCTCATGGTATCCCTGGATGTGTGCTACCTGCACTCCGAGAGGGCATACAACCGCATATAACACTGATAATTTATCTTGGCCATACTACAGGATATGAACCTGGACAGTGGCATACAGCAACAGTGGTCCCCCACCACTAAGGAGGCACCTCGACTGACCCTGGGAACTACCACATCATATGCATAACCGGCCTGGTCTGCTAAGCTATAGAATTATGCAGTATGGGATGCATATGCAGTGATATCGGGTACCTGCAGACACTTGTTCCCAGCCAGTGTGCCTTTGTGATGGGCTGATCCTGCCTTTTGAACCTGGCTGACCTTTCAAAGCAGTCACTACAGCCATTGCTGGGGAAACGCACAGACAACTGCTGCCAGGATCATGGCCTAAGACTGATTGACATGTAATGTATGGTCATCCCCTTTTTGTGGAACCACATTACACACAACATATCACATGGACATACCTATAGATACAGACCTATGACACATTTGGAGGGTTCACAGTATGCACACTATTAACCTGCTACTTTGCATTACCTGTGTTTGTCGCAGCTGGTTGCGTTACCACTGCTTCTGCTTGCTGCTGCTACTGTCACTGCTGACAGCTTTGGGTGACAGAGTCACAGTGTATAATTTTTTTTTTTGTTCTCTCTCTCTCTCTCTCTCACTTTTCTCTCTCCCTATGTCTGCTTCCAGACAGTGCAATGAATGTATTGCATGTGTGGAGTGTTAGTACTGGATGCTTTTGTAGGTATCTGCATAGGTCCATGTGATGGCCTCTGCACCAATTGTAAGCCAGCATTTGCTAATTGCATACAGCCAGTTGTGTACTGATTGCAGTTCTCACTGTGATTTCAGGTCAGTGCTATAAAAGGGTATGTGGGATAGGCGTTGCCCTTTCAGATTGTAAGGGCGGGGACCATGCTGGTATGCTGTGGACAGTGTTCTGTGAGTGTAAAGGTTAGTATCTCTCTCATGATTCAGGCTGTGTTGTAGATTCACATTTCTCCATTCCTCTCTCATGTTCCCTGTAGTAAGTGTGTATGCACAATAACTCCTACAAATATATATAGATATATATTTATATATATATATGTACATATACATACATTTATATATGTAATTTAACTGACATTATTATCTACAAGCTACCAACTAGCATGGCTGTTTGTGTTCACACAGTACTATTGTGGGAATCCAGTAGTTTTGAAAGTAATTCTACATGACATGCTTTGGGTACTACACATCCTATATTCCCTTTACATTCATCCCTACTATTACATGTTATATTTATTTTAGCACCATGTTCTTGTATAAGAGTCATGGCTTAGTGGTAGGTCATATAGACTAGTGTTTCCAAGGTCCTGGGTTCAGGACTGGCAGTGGGATTTTATTTTGCTTTTGAACTGAATACAGGACCTGTCAATCAAAGTGACTAAAGCACTTTTAAGCAGTTGTAACCGGGTTAGCGCTGGTTTGCGCAGAGCTCACGCATGCGCACTGGCGGTTAGCTCACAGCACACAAGTGCACACCCGCTTACAATCACTTAATAGTGCTTACTCTGGCGCACACCCGCGCTATTTTCTTTGAAAGAAAAAAAAATGGGGAGACAGGAAAGTGATGAAAAAGGGGTCACAAAGAGGGTAAGACAGTAGGGAAACAAGCTTGGGATTTGCAGGAGGGATGTAGGTAAGGCCCATAGCTGCCCATTTCTTCATCAGCAACAGCTGTGCATATGTATGTAATTTGGTGTGACATTTGAAACCTTCCACCCCTGAGAGAGGTGTCAGGACGACAATAATACTTGTTGTACAGCCAATTGTAATTGATAGATTCCATGTCCAGCAGACATGTGTGCGGAATGGGCAGGTATGTATGGGGCATAATTTTTTTGTGGGTACAGAGTGTCCTTTTTTTTTTTTTCAGGTGAGAGTGGTATGTCAGGTGAAGGAAGTCGGTACAGCTGGGGAGGTAGGTTGGGTAGGTAAACAGACAAGACAAACAAGACGCATACAGGGGCGGTGTATGACATGTGTGGGGGGTTACACAATTGACGGGGATGGAGGTTTGGATATCCAGAGCCCATGAGCCCACAGATGGCAACAGTGGAACTGATATCCCCACCCATAGGCAGTTGCCACTGTTCCTTTACTGCCCAGGACGGGGCTGTGCTGGGGGCTGTGTAGGCCAGGCAACAGGCATGCCCGTTAGTTGTGCCACCCGTGCCTCAAGCTGGCGTAGGGGCTCGAGAACAGAGTCCCGAATCTCCCTACGCACCACAGTCCGGACGCTACGGAGGGTGAGTGGTGGTTCTCCTCCGGCCACACTTGCAGAGGGGGGGCGAGCCCCATCCCCTGCAGCGCTTCCACCCGCAGGTGGCACAGGGCCACCAGAGGAGGGTCTGGACTCAGCACTAGTGCCAGGTGCACTCGCCAGCTGAGGTGGGAGAGGTGGGTCCGCTGGAACCCGCCTTCCCTGTCGTCCTATGTTTTGCATTATGTCATGACAGTTTGGGTTAGTGACATATAATACCATTCACAATTAGTTGTAACAGCATGCATTAGTATTCCCATTAACCAAACACCCAGATATTCACACCATTGATCAGCGTGCAAAACACATGCATAATTTGAACAGCAATACACAGTCCAACAACATGCAGGGTTAATTGATGGCAACAGGCCATCAGGTTTGGATGTATGAACAGGGCAGATGCATCAATGGACATGCAAATATATATGACCCAACAGGACAAATGTCCAGGGGTGTTAATTGTGATTGCACATACCCTTTTCACATGGAATGGGTTATATGTGGTTATAGGGTGGGGTGAAGAAAATAATATTAACACCTTCAAATACCAATACATATGCTGTACATTTCTAATAGCTACAGATATATACACACTACTGTTCTAACTACAGATGTTCTTCATCTCACATTGCTGCAGTCCTAACACTTGGGTAGTCCGCTGTCCACGGTCGGCCCGAATATCAAAGTATAAGACTGACGTCGGTCAGGGCACATTTAATTGATGTCAGGATGTCAGGGTACAAATGCGCATGACCGGCGTCATATCCTCAGTCTTTTTTGCCGCATGGTCCGATGCAGAAGCAGCATTGCAAGTGCCGGTTGGTGTTCTGAGATTTTTCTATTTAGAAGTTTCAGACCGAGTTCAAAGTTGGCTAAGTACCCCATTGGGGAATATTTTTGTTTTTTCTTGCCTCAGTCATTTACCGGATGTCAGAAAAAGTTAATAATTGCGTTTCTTGTGGGAAACAGATACCGCATAGAGATTATCATACTTTGTGTATTCCTTGCTTAGGGCCTGAGCACGACGTTGTTGGCTGTCGCTCTTGTGCTAGATTTAATAAACGCACTATAAAGAGAAGGTTGGATTGTGCAAGGTTAGTCTTTGGGAAACGGTGCAATTATAAAATGCCGTCGGATGCTCCGACGCCCACTTCCTCAAAAAACCGCAAGGACAAGACAGTTAAGCCTAGGCTAGAAGAACCGTCTGTGCCGGACGCCGGTTCTTTAGAGGTGTCGGTGGAGCCGGTGGCTCCACCGGAGATTTCTTTGTGTTCACAGAGTGAAACTTTATTATTGCAAGATGTGGCCTCTCAGGAGGCAAGTCAGGCTGAGGGGGCTTCTCAGGTTACTATACTCCCTCCCTTCCTAAGGTGGTTAGGCCCTCTCCTTCTGTTACTAAGGCTTCTCCCAGGGGCAGGCCAGGTTTAGCTTCAGTTGGTGTTACCCCTAGCTCTTCAGGTACTTTGCCCAAGAAGCATATGCTTAAAATGGCAGAAGATTTGATTACTTTGATTAGGGGTTCTATGCCCCCTCCTGCTAAGAGACCTAGGGTGGAGCCTGAGCTGGGGGGTTTTGAGCAAGCTTCAGATGTTTCAGAGTCTTCGGCTGAAGACTTGCAGGAGTACTCTCCTTATTCTGATTCTGATGTGGATGATTCTACTCCTTCTGCTACTCCTCCTGAGGATTTTTCTTTTTCAGAAACTCTTCATTCCATGAGAGAGCATTTTAAGTGGGAAGGTCAGGACTTCTCTGTTTCCAGGAAAAGGCTTAGGGTATTTCTGTTTTTTACCCCAGCATAGGCCTTTGGCTATACCTCCTGTTTTGGATGTAGTGGAAGATGTTTTTACAGAGGCTTCTCTTAATCCGGATTCTTTGCCTCCTGCTCCTGTTAAGCCGGATAGGTATTACAGGGTGCCTGACGTTCACAAGTATCTTTTTAAAAGTCCTAGGGCAGACCCAGAAACTGTTAGCCAGGGGCTAAAGGTGTTAAGGCTTCTGTTGTTAAGAATCCGGTTCCTACAGATAAGGAGGCTAGGGCCTTGGATAGATGGGGAAAGAAAGTTTATACTTCTTCCACTCTTGCTATAAGGGCTCTGAATTGCCAGTTTCACATGTTGAAATACCAAAACTATCTCCTTTCACAATTGAAGTCTAAGGTTGATGCTCTGGCAGTTGGTATTGATTGTAAAGAGTTGCAAGATTTAGTCCATGTTTCTGAACAGGTGGGTAAGCATTCTTTGCAATGTGGTTTTGATGCTGTACAGGCCTCGTCTAGGGTGGCTGCCACTGGGACTGTTCTTCACAGGCATGCCTGGCTGAGGGATCAGAATTTGTCTGAACATGTTAAAACAAGGATTTTAGATGCTCCTTTACATTCTGACGTGTTGTTTGGGCCTCCTGTTGAGACAGTCTTAAAGAAAATGGAAGACAAGGCTAAGTCTATGCAGACTGTTAAAGATTTTTTGCAAGTCCAGCCTCCAAAGTTTAGTAGAAATTGGCCTACTAAGGGGTGGACGTATCCTTCTTATGATTCCCAGTCTAGGGGTAGATCTAGACGTGGTAAGGGCAGAGCTCAGGGCTCTTTCCGGCCTAGAACAGGGAGTTCTCCTGCACAGGCTTCGGGTGAGGGCAGGGTCAGTCCTTCGTAAACAGACCCAATGACCATCGTTTTCAGCTGCCAGAGCCTGCTCGTCTGGCAGCACCTTTGGGAGGAAGGTTGGCACTCTTCAAAGAAAATTGGAGTTTAATTACCCAGGACAGATGGGTATTGGATATCATACACCACGGCTACAGGTTTTATTTCCATACCTTGCCTCCTTTCAACGGCATGCCAGACGTTCCTCCTCAACAAAGAATAGAGGCTCACAGACAGGTTTCTCTGTTGCTCCAACTAGGGGCCATACAGCCGGTCCCTCTGCCAGAAGTGGGCCTAGGATTTTATTCTCGCCTGTTCCTAGTACCAAAGAAGGGGAACACGTGGAGACCAATTTTGGATTTATCTATCCTCAACACTTATCTGGACATTCCCAAGTTCAAAATGTTGACGTTGCAGCAGCTTTTACCTCTGCTGGGCAAAGATCATTGGATGGTAACTTTGGATCTCAAGGAGGCTTACCTTCATGTTCCTATCAGACTCAGTTGCAGAAAGTATCTGCGTTTTCGAGCTGGGACTTCTCACTATCGGTTCTCTGCATTGCCCTTTGGCTTATCTACTGCGCCCAGAGTGTTCACGAAAGTTCTGGCTCCAGTGATAGCTTTCTTCAGACTAAAAGGAATACAGATCTATCCTTATTTGGACGACTGCCTGATTCAGGCTCAAGGAAGGGAAGAGCTTCTTCATCATTTGGAGTATGTGATAGCAGTGCTAAGATGCCTAGGGTATTCTGTGAATGAAATAAAGTCCAGTCTAGTACCCTCTCAAGACATGTGCTTTCTGGGTGTGAGACTGAATACAGCAGCCCAGATGGCCTTTTTAACCCCGGACAAACAAAAGAGTCTATCCCTTTACTTCCGTCAACTATCTCATCGGTCCGGGCTGACTGCAAGGACAGTCCTTCAAGCCTTAGGGTTCATGGCATCTTGTATTCTGGTGCTTCCCAATGCCAAACTGCATATGAGGAAGCTACAATGGTATCTCAAAATGTATGGACACAGCACTGCCAGGATCTGGACACTGTCATTCAAATAATACCTTGCATTCAGAAGGAATTTTGTGGTGGGCTCAGGAATGTCACCTAAACAAAGGACTCTCTGTGACCCGGCCAGAGGCAAGTCAGATTTTAACGACAGATGCCTCAGACAAAGCTTGGGGAGCTCATCTGAATGGAAAATGGATACAAAACAAGTGGCCTGTCAGACTACAACATCTACATATCAACATGAAGGAGATGTTAGCAGTCCAGTTTGCATTAATAGCTTTCAAGGAATTCCTTCTTCCAGGACAGGTGTTGATTCTAACAGACAACACAACTGTCATGTGGTACATCAACAAGCAAGGGGGAACGCATTCTTATCCTCTATGCAGGCAAACAATGATTTTGTGGGAGACTGCTCTCAGTTTACAGCTCAATCTTCAGGCAAGGTTTCTGCCAGGAGCACAGAACTCCTTAGCAGATGTGTTGAGCAGACGAATTATGGATCCCCACGAGTGGAAATTGGATCCTCATGTATTTCAGAAATTGACAGTGTCATGGGGAACTCCAGACATAGATCTGTTCGCTTCTCCACTAAACCATCAGCTGCCAAAGTTTTGCACAAAAAGGTTTCATCCCACAGCTTGGAAAGTGGATGCTCTTTCTTTCAATTGGAGCAATCTTCATGTGTATGCCTTTCCACCTCTGCCTCTCCTCCCAAAGGTACTTCTGCAGGTCAGACAGGACAAGCCAAGGATGATTTTAATAGCTTCAGATTGGCCTCGACAACACTGGTACCCATTGCTGAGAAGTCTAGTTCGGAAGCCTCCATGGCCTTTGCCTTCGATTCCACACCTGTTGTCACAGGAAGACAGCCATTTGCTCAATGTCAAACTTCACTCTCTTCACCTAACAGCCTGGCATATTCTATTTTGAACCATAAAGGGTCTCAACTTCCACAACAAGTTTTGAATGTGATTTTGGAAGCTAGAAGGCCTAGTACAAGGAAAGTGTACGCAGATAAATGGAAGAGATTTTTATTTTGGAGTGCAGCAAAGGATTTTGATGTTTCTGAGCCTAATTTAAGTGTGGCTCTTCAATATCTTACTGAGTTACTGGACAAAGGTTTGTCCTTCTCTTCTGTTAAAGTTCATGCTGCAGCAATTTCAGCTCACTATGATTGCGACCCGCCATTGTTTTCTCATCCTTTGTTCAAGCAATTTCTTAGAGGGCAAAGAATATCAGACCCCCACCAAGAGCTCCTACTCCTGCTTGGGATCTCAATTTTGTGTTGGAGAAACTCACTCTACAACCTTTGAGCCTGCAGCTACTGCTGAGTTGAAATATTTATCATGGAAGACTGCTTTTTATTGGCCATTACCTCTGCAAGAAGGGTTTCTGAATTGCAGGCCCTTATGGCAGTTGAGCCTTTCTTGATTTTCCATAAGGATAGGGTATCATTACGCACTAATCCTTCCTTTATGCCTAAGGTGGTTTCTAGTGTGGCTTTAAACCAGACTATTCATTTGCCTACTTTTTATGCAAATCCCCAAAATAAAGGGGAAAAGATTTTGCACACTTTGGATGTACACAGGCAGTTGCGTTATTATTTGGACAGAACTAAAGGGTTCAGGCAGTCTCAGCGGTTGTTTGTTTCTTTTGCTTTGAGTTCTCAGGGCAAGCCTGTGTCAAAACAAACTATTTCTAAGTGGATTGGGTTTTGCATTGCTTTCTGTTATTCCCATCATGGCAAGGAGGTT
>NC_056744.1:1079549145-1079604356 GCF_019279795.1 Protopterus annectens | reverse complement strand
CGCATCTTTACGTCACCGCACATGCATTTGTACGCCGCGATTCTGTACTGTCAGCGCATCTATTTCCTAACACGCCAGTCATGATGCTGTAATATGCATTGTACAGCACAGGTTTGCTGTCCTCCAATATCCTTCCTCCTACAGTGGCACACCCCTGTGTGGTTGACATGTATCTGGTGTAGGCCACTCCTCGGTGTAGTACCGCCACCGCTTGCTCCATCCTTACGCTGGCGCTTTTACATTCACTATTATCTGCCTCATTTGCATGGAATTGCCTACTAATACCTCGTTACGGCGCCGCCCACCGCCTCCACTCCTTGACAACCATTGCGCTGGGGTTGCAGCTTTACATACATACTATGGTGTGTGGTGGCTGTGCAGCTGATTTGTGTTCTAATGCTCTTTTCGACATTATCATATTATTTCATTGCTTTACAACTTCTGTGCACACATCCCGGGTCTGCTGTTCTTTCTACGTACGTGCCATTTATGTCATTTTTTACATTTTGTGCATATTTTCTTTGGACATTCTCGGTGCCTTTCCACATTGGCATATTGCACCTATATGATACCTGACTTTGACAGCCTTCCGTTACTCCTCCGGTATGTTTGGGTAAATGTAAACCGCTTTTTTGGTTTACATTGCCGTTCTTACGCTTACGCCTCGCGCCACGTGGATCGCTATTGCCCTCATTTGCATGGTGCAATACCGCACACAGTGTGTTTTGCATACCTACGCCGGGCGGGACGGTCCGCGACGCCGGTAGTGCACGTGGAATTCATTCATACCTGAATCGCTAAGCAGCCATATTTGGCGTTATAACGCCGACGCTATGCTGGCGCCTGGCGCAAGGTTCATGAATCCCGGGGAATGTTTAAAACTACAAATTTAAAACACTTTCTAACAAGTGGTGCTATATTATACAAGGAATATAATTCAATGCAATCAAGAAGGTGAGTCAAAGAACAAATACACGTATGCATGGCCCTAAAAAATGTGTGAAAGGAGTCTGTTTTGAAAACAGCCCAAAGGTAAACTTAATTCTTCACTGGCCAGATGCATTTTCTATGAATGTGGGTTTTCATGCTGTTTCAATGAATATGAATTTTTCCATTTCAATGAATGTGAATTTCAAGGGCAGAGAAGTTTATTGCTTATGCTAAGTCTGTTTTCATTGTGAGACTGTATTGTTTAGCAAATGGCTACCTGTGTTTGTGCTATTTTATTTAAATATCTATAATGACTGTAGAAGCAAATAAGAGAATAGTACACGTGGTAACTGGTGAGAAATAACCAAATAATGGAACAGTGGAATGGCAGAGGAGGACGGTGCTTCTGGGGGGAGTGGTTTGCTGCAGGAGCAGCTGCTCTGGGGGAGCAGTCTATTAGCCTGTCTAGGGCTCTGTTTGACCGTGATCTGGCTCTGGTATTTAAAGTAGAAAATTTTATGCAGAAGTAGCTGCAGATAAAGACACATTGGAATGTAGCTATTCTTCCTATGCATTTAAATAATTTAAGGAAATGAATGGATTGGCTTTCTTGGGGAGTGACCCTGTGGGTGTGGCTCAAATAGGGGTGTTTCATGACTGTGGTGTGAGTGGGGCTTAAGGGGCGCCTGAGCACTACCTCGCCTAGGGCGCCATTTCGGCTAAGGCCGGCCCTGATTCCATAAGCTTGTAGGGTACCTCTGATGCCTTGTTCTTTGCTATTGCAGCTGCTGTCTTAGCCTCCTTTTAGCCATCCACTATTCCTTCTTATCCTGATTCTTTCCTTACTACGTGGAAGTCTACCTGAATTTCATGGTGGCCACTCTTGTATATGATATTTGTATTGGCCACAATCAAACCATTTGCCAGATAAAACTCTAGAATGACCTCTCCTCTTTTTTCTTGTTGTCCTACCCATGTGGACTTAGGCAGTCCTCATATCCTTTTCCTGTTTTGTCTGTATCAATATGTGCATTCAGGTCCTCTATTACCAACAACTCATGTTGCTAGTAGGTCCTGCAACTGCTGCTTAAATGCACTCTGATAATTGCTGTCATAACAATGCAGTGAGATCCCAAGCCAAGTGGCATTCCTGGACTGCCTCCATCTTGTCTTCTGGATACAGACAATAGCCAGCCTACATCTTGCTATCATATCATCCAGTTCATGTCATTCACTTCCATGTTCCATCCTGTCTGTGAAACTATATCTTTAGTTCATGTTGGGCAAGATTATTGGTTTTACATACAGCTTTATCTCGACATAGATATCCCAGGTAACTCAAGCTGGGCAACTGGACACTGGCTGCAAGTAGTTTATTGACCCAAGACTGCCAGGCTTTTATGGTGTACACTGGTTTATAAAGGCAAATGGACCATCCCCCTATTAGCATGTGCTCTTGGTGTAATTTAGAGTAAGCTCTGTCATCAACCCTCTTATCATTGGCTAATACCCATGCCAAGTTTTGCCGACATTAGTCAACGTGTCCCAATCACCTAGAGACAGTGTTTACACCATCGGGTTGCTAGCTCTGATGCAGTACTCAGTCTGTGATATGTTATCTACTATCTCGAAGATATTGCACACCACATTTGATGCCCATACTGGCTGGTCTTCAGAAATTTTCATCTGATAACCATCATTTAGAGTGTGTGCTGCTGGTCACAACTCCGTTCTTGTATTAGTTTGAGATGGAAACACTCAGCATGTTTTTGGGAGGGGCCAGTGGGAGGAACCCCACAGAGACAGAGGGAGAGCATACAAACATCATATAGCCATGGTCCAGAAGTCAGCACTGAACCTTATAGCCTCTACATGGAAGACGAAGACCTTAACCATTATGTCACTCTGTTCCAAAATCCTTCTGCTAAATTAAGCAAAGATATCATCTTAAGACTTCTTTTCATGCTTTAGAACCTTCACATTGGATCTGATAAGGTCATCAGATATGTATCCAGTCCCTGGATCTTAGGCAAATATAGGTAGTAAATTTCGAGTAGGCCCATACCTCCTTCATAGTGAAGGCTGTATAATCTCTATACATCCTGCTTTTTATATAACAATTAATAAGTCTGAAGCATGTTCTTGTTTTCTAGTCTGTCTAATACAACACTGTTTGAGGCAAGTCAATCACATCAAAGCTGTAGGTTAAAACAGGAAGACTAAATTGGTTTAGAGCTTGTGCTTTATTCTCAGATGTCAAAACAGTTTTCAATATTAGCTGTAGTCTTTTGAAATATTCCTTATTAAGCTTTTCTGTCAATTGTTTGTGATTTATTGCCAGCCCTTCATCTATTCCCAAATGTTTGTGCACTCCCCATTCCTATCCCAGGTTGCTATTTGCTTTTCTTTTTTAAATGTTGCAATTCTTCAAGAACAAATGTCATTCTTATATCATCTGAGAATGTTTTAATCATTTGTAGTTGCACTTTCAGATCATTATTGATGAACAATACTATTTTAAATCATTAACAAAAAGTAGATGAGATATCTTAGAACAAAGCTGGTCCCTGAGAGCTAAGCCAAAACCATAGCCTAATCTATTAAGTAAACAGTTTAATGGGTTAAGGGCAAGACAAACAACAGAGGCAACAAATAATTGACTGAAAACATTGCCCTTTACAATTTTATCTCTTGGGTTACAATTTTCTCTTTGTCATGTCTAGCTGCAATGTGGTTTGCCACTGCTTCCTAGTCAGGGGAATGTAATTGATCGTAGCATTCCATTATCCATGAGTGTTGGATGCTATTGAAAAAAAATTGTAATGTATCTGTGACATGCTTAGATTTCTCCCTGTTTTACAGCTCTCTGTCATGGCTTGCTTGACAATAGATTACCCTTTTTCTGGGTGTATATTATCTTGTCGAAACAGCATAACAGCGAATGCCATTTCCACGACAAATAAACAGTAAACTGAAAAAACAGAAAAAACTCAGGTAGACCAACAAGACACAACACACCAGTTAAAACATTTCAAAGTGGGGGCTTTGCCCGCACACCCCCCAATGTAGGGGGCTGTGTTCCCCACACCCCCTCTAACTAAATAAACCAACTCCGAGATCGCACTACAGTGGGGTAAAGGGCAATGTCACAGCGATGGTCAATCGATTTTTTTCCCTTAGGAAAAAAATTGTTGACCTGAACTTTCGCTGTATTTCCAGTTCGCTGTTTATTTGTCATCTAAACGTTTTTTGCTGTTATGCCGTTTTGGCAAGATAATATAGACCGCATTTTTTATTTACTTTCATTACTTTTTGTTCAAGTGCCAAGATTAAAGTTTTTTTCTAGGTGGCTATAATCTCTGACTGCATCATTTCCAGTACACTGAGTGCTGCACTCAAGCTGCAGTTTCCTGTACATCATTTATATATAATGCAGCAAGTTATTTGTCAGTTACTCTTAGGATGCCTTTCAGGCTCATTCTTAAGGAAAAGTATCATTTTTCTTGTTGCTAGTCTGTTCAAGATGTGCTTATAAGTAATTTTTACTCAGGGCTAAATTCTTGTGTAAATAAGTTAATATCTTCAGCCAAAACAAATGAAAGGGCAACCAACGACACAAGCCACCGTCCAGCAAAATGAAACGAAAATTTATTGTTAAGCAACACTCTTTTCACTGCTTTTCGTCCTGTATGAATCACAAAATTTCTTCAGACAAAGTGTTTTCAGGTGGCAATGCTTATAAATACTGGTAATTAAACAATTAAGGGCGATTAAATACTTAAAACAGCAATTCAGTAAATGGGTAGCAAAAAAGCACTTACGTAAATGTGTAAAAAGGTCAGTACATAAATACAAGTAATCAACCAACACTTCTCCCAAAATAAATGCCCTGTTAAAAGCTAAATTCTATTTTTATTATTATTTATATAGTAAAAATGTTAAAAGCATTAAAAATATATAAAATATATAAAATATATAAACCTAAATTTCTATGGTCAGTGTTAAATCAACTTATAAAAATACCATGAACAGCACTGTTAAACAACATTGGACAGTGTTATCTAGCCAGGTTATTAAGCCTCAAAATACACTTAATGGATAAAGAGTCATTTAACTCAGGAAAACTACTTGCATCCAAGCGGAGTTGCCAAATTAGTTCTAATTTTTCCTAGTAGCAGTGACAGTGGGCCACCTCTTACGTTCATTGGAACCATATCTATCCCTTTAAAACTGAACTCATGTTGGGGGTAGGTTCCTATATGTTTAGCTAAGGCATTCTCATATTTATTTTTATTAATGCAATACTGGTGTTCATACTTATGTTCCCATAACCTCCTGTGGTTTTCCCGATATAGAATGTGGGACAGTGGTTGCACTTGGCTAAGTAAACTACCCCTCTAGTTTGGCAATCAATCTTGTGGTTGATGTCAAATTTAGTACTTCCCACTGCAAAGGAAGAGCCCGTGGTCATGAACTTACAAAACATACACATGTTACATTTAAACATACCCTTCCTTGTAGTAAATGGTATGTTATCCCCCTCCAAAATACCTTTAAGGTTCATGCCATTTCTGAATACAATTTTAGGTTGGTCTACAAGGTTTTCTCTTAAGGACTGTCTCCTTGTTTTTCTATTTCCCAGATTTTCCCCAAGTCAGCTCCCCAGGACCCTCCCATTATTGTCTGTAACTGCCTTTAGATAACTGACCTATTGAATGCAATGTATTAGAACAAGAGCACTCATCTATCTACCAACTTAACTGAATAAACTACTTGAAACTTCGACCAGGTGCCTTTATTTCTCCCACAGGGAGTGCATCAGAAAAAGTCTCGTACATCTGAGAGATAAAGTTATGTTATTTGGACTAATCCTTTGTATTCACTTCTGAGTTTGAAATAGCTGAAGCTTTAATTATTTGAAAGAATGGATGAGCTGTCAGCTAGCTGAAACCTCATAAAAAAGAAAGCATTTTTTGTAGAGAGCTAAGCCTTCCCGTGCCATCCTTGTACAGAGCTTCACTCCTCCATACATATTAACTCCATGGTTGTGCAGCCATGATAAAAAAGATAAGACCATACACAATGAATCATTGCATGCATGTAAACAGAAATTGCATTGGCTGCATGTAAACAGAAATTGCATTGGCTGTGATCTTCTGTTTGTGAACGGTGATCCATGAGATCAACAGCAGTATGAATTTATACAGCCAAGTCAAAACGTTGCTCAGGAGACATTTAACAAATGGTAGGGTTTATGTCTCAAATGTACATATTTCTGTGGCTGAATATTCTTTGCCTCAGAAGCGTAGCTGGCTGAAACAATGTCTTAGGCCAGTATTATGAACCAGCACCTAACCCCTCAGCTCAAAAAGCATTTCACTTTAATAAGCTGATCACTAAAAATACTTTCTTTTAAACTGAAGCAAACTGTTGCTACAGTTTATACCCTGCCTGCATGGAGCTGTAAGTTAAAAAAAAAAAAATAAAAAATGTCTTCTTTTTAAACTGTAGCAAACAATTGGTACAATTTATATACCCTGCCTGCATAGAATGTTACAGTGCTCAGATTTTAGTAAAACAAAAAAAAAAGTATTTTTTTAACTTTTAAACTGTAGCAGACTTTTGTTGTGTCTTTCGGCTTTTCCTGGTTAGGGGTCGCCACAGTGGAACTCCGGTCCGCTAATGATTGGCAGTAGATTTTTATGTGCCGAGTTGCCAGCCCTGACGCACAACCTTCAGCGAAGGCACGCCCATTCACGCATGTCTCCACACAGAAGACGCTTTAGCTGAGAATCGAACAGGACAACGTCTTACTGTGAGGCGACAATGCTACCGCAGCACCTACTTGCTACATTTTAGTCTACACAGAGTGCTACAGCTCTCAGGTTTAACCGCAAATGCAATACTGACTTTTAAAAGTCAGTGTTGCATTAAAGGGAGATCAGGATTAGCTGATCACTCCTGGGGCAGTTGCCCCTCTCACCACACGTTAACTATGATACTGCCTTGCCTTCTTTATGAACTGTGTTAAAGGAAAACTCCACCCTCTCATACAGTTTAACTCAATCGTTAGGTTTCGTTTTTCCCTACAATATGGTTCCAGCATTGTGTATGTGCCAGAAACCTGTATGTAGTTTTTAAAACTTTTATTTCCTTGCATTGGAGTCAAAGGAAGGGAAAGCCCACCTACTTTTTTTTTAAACTCAACTTCTCATATACTTTGCAGAGTAATTAATTTCCACCTGCATGACATATCATAGACACAGTTAAATCTGTAGTTTACCCTATCAGGTACTGATGTCAATCTTAGATGGGTAATTAATCCTGCTAATGTCAGGAACACAGCAGTTAATATAAAATAAGACAGAAAGCTGTGGAATTGTTTCCACTGTTTTTATTGCAGAGGGGAGGAGAACTTAACACTCCCCTTTCATAGCAAAACAAAGCAATTAGATCAGTCAGGAGTTTAAAGGCAATTGTCAACTCTTCTGACAAATTTACATAAGCAGCAACACAGTATTGAAATTCTAAGCTTTAAATGTTATTTATAATAGTTTTTGTTAAGATAGCAAAGATTTCTGTGACATTTAGGCAAGTCAGTAAATATTTTTTCTTGTAAAGTATAAATGCATTTACCATTTTCAAGTCCCCCCAACACACACACAAACACACACAAACACACACACACACACACACACACACACACACACACACACACACACACACACACACACACACACACACACACACACACACACACACACACATGACCAGACCTGCAGAAAGAGAGTCAGGTGGCAACCCTATCCACTAGGTGCACTGATACTGTTCATAAAAAGGTATTTTCTGTTTTGTATGACATCCCCCTGTCCTGTGGTTTTTCCTCCTGTCTGTTTAATATCACTCCCTACTACTCTCTACTGTCTTGCTCTAACCTGGGTCTCTTCTCTATCTTTTTACAGGTCCCTGACACCTAAAGCAAACAGGCTTGTATAGCCCCAGCCAACTCCTGAAGATCAGCACAATTCAGAGTACTGCTCTATTGGAGGAATCCCTCTACAGCAACAGTATTTGAATGTATGTTCAGTGATAATAATATGTACTCCTGATTGTATTGTCCTATTCTTGTGCCCCATTGAGTACTACTCCTGGTCAGCTACATAACATTGCTGTGCACCCCCCACCCCACCACGTGGACTTTCATCAGCCTTTAGCCTAGTCTCCTACCCTCCTACCACTTTACTGATCTTTCACTATCCTAGCTCTCTTCATTTACCCTCCTATCTTCCACTGTATCACCCTTGTACCTCTACTTCCTTCTCATGCCTGTCCTCTCACTGACCTCCTCACTCACATAGTCTCTAACTTATCTACCTCAGACCTAGTGCCCCCCTTGCCCTGTCAGAGTTCCCCCATCCACCTCCACAGTCTAGCTCCCAGATAACCTATACTCATTCCCTCCACATAGATTTAGGCATAATATATCTGTCTAAGGAAAGTAAATAGCATAGACTTTGGTAAAAGTTAGCTTTCTCAAGAAGGTAAATTGCTAACCAGCAAACTCTAAAGCACAGTGCTTTACTGTACTACCTGGATTACAACTGATTGTTTTCCACTGCTGTTCCTCTAGGACAGTGCTACCCTGCTCCATTTGCTACGCTCCATTCGCTACGCTCACTTCGCTCCTCTACCCTACCCCCATTCTCACCCATCCCTATTACAATTACACTTATAGCTGCTAACCACTCCCACCTCAGCTCACACACCCAATCAACCAATCAAATCACACCATCAATCCCCCACTCAATCATACTACACCACACCCTTGTCACTAACTCCTTTAATTGCTTCTCTACCATCTAGTTCTATAGCCCCTACTCTCACTCACCCCTCCTCTCCGACTACAAAAGGTAACATAAGAGGGGAAGAAACAAAATAAATAAAATGCCTTTCCTACATCCAAAGGTAGCATTTTACACTAACTATTTTTGTTCTTCTCCTGTTTTCTATCCTCACATCTTACCACACACAACTTCATCTCACCAATCCAACTCAGTGACAAACAGAAACCATAGCAAATACACAAAAACATTTCACAAAATCTCCATGTGACCTTGCCCCAACCCATCAATATTCCTGCATAAATAATAAACCAACAAACAAAATTAACCCCTACGTATCCCAAAAACAAAATAAAATACTACAAAAACTACTTAAACTGTACCTCTATCTAACTCAGAAACTCACTTGCTGTGGAGACAAACACCCTAACCCAGGACCCAATTCTTCACTCCATACAAACCTAAACCAACCAAATCCTTGTTATGGAACGACAACCTCCTCTCTTCTTCTCTTAAACATTAATGTAAGAAGTATACTTAACAAAGTTCAGGACCTCCATACCCTATTGGCTTTATATAAACCAGATTTAGCCATACTAACTGAAACTTGGCTTAGACCAGAACATCATGATAATGAGATAACACCCCTTGGCTATGATATTATATGGAAAGATAGGTCATGGAAAAAAGGAGGAGGAGGCATAGCCATACTGTTTCAAAATCTTCTTACATTGGAACAGGTTAGCTACAACTCCCAGGAAGTCAATGATATTGAACTCATTCTTGCTAAATTAAAACTAAACTCTAGCAAACATATAGTTATAGCAAGTGCCTACATCCCACCAGGTAATAACATTGCCATTATGGAGAACCTGTTACACTGGATGTCTATTTCCTATCCACAAGAGACCATACTCTTAGGAGATTTTAATATTGACTTGTCCGACTGTACCAAATTCAATCCCTCTACCCATATTAATCTTCATGGGTTTACCCAAATCATAGACACCTCCACAAGAGTCGATAAGAAATCCAAACATCACTCCATCTTATTTATTTATTTATTTATTTGCATTTGTTAACCGGGTTGGTCCAGCTGGGTAAGAATTACCCTTTTTCAGTGGAGACCCGAGGGGAAAAGCCCCAAACAGACATACAAATACATACGAATAGAGACAAATTAACAATATTACAGAGGAAAACAATATTATGGGTACAATGGATAAGAAAAACAAACAATGAAAGTTTGAGAATATGAATAAGGTAGGCCAGAGGCATGCATGCAAAAGATTTATGAAAAGGTGTTCTGAGCAAGATCTCTGAAATAAGTTAAAGTAGGCAAAGAAATGATGATTTAGGTGTGGAGTTAGTAGTGTGGGAGTTTTAGGTGGGAGCATGTGAAGGACATTCCCATTTGGAGGAGAGATGGGAGAGAAGCATGGATCTTAGATTAGATCTTAGATTGGATACTTCTGTCTGACCCCATCTTAGCACACCTATCAGGCTGCCTACCAGACAATTTGAGCGATCACCAACCAACCTCCCTTATTAGGAATAAATCCCACCATAGTAACCAACCCATCCTTAGAATAGTTCACAATAAAAAGAACTTCAAAGCCAAGGACCTAAACAATGAACTAAAATACTGTAACTTGAATCCCCAAAAACACCTACCCCTAGATGAAGCAGTAGATTACTTTAACTCAACCTTTCTCAAAATCTTAAACCGTCATGCATCAGCCTGAACCATCAGAGTTAAGACAAACTATGCCTGTTGGTTAACAAAAGAAACTAAAACCATAATGAAGGACTGAGACAGAGCCTGGGCTTAATATCCTAAACTTAAAATTACTACCTCAAAGCAAAACTACTTAGCAGTACGGAACAAGTCCAAACAACTTATAAAACTCGATAAAACCAATTACTTCAAAACCTTACAAGAAAAACATGCTCACAACCCTCAGAAATTCTGGACCTCAATAAGTAAATTACTGCAACCTGGTAAAACCGGCACTCCCACACCCATAGTACCAACCAACAAAGAGGACACGCCCACACAATTCAACAAATTATTTACTGAAACAGTCCTAGCTCTATCTAACACTCTAAATAACACCACCAGCCCTACACCTTCTCCATCCCCTACTAACTCTACTACACAACACACTCCCTCTAGCTTTTCCTTGTCTCCAGCACCTACACAACTTATTACTAAACTCCTCAAAAAACTAAAATCTACCACACTATCTGCTGACAAACTTCCCGTTGATTTCCTTCAACTATCAGCTGAAACAATATCCTACCCAGTGTCTATCCTCATAAACAGATCCATATCTGAATGCAAAGTACCTAACCTGTGGAAAATATCTCATATTATTCCACTCCACAAAGGCAGCATCTCCCTTGAGCTCACCATCTACCGAGCAATTGCAATTTTATCTCCTTTATCAAAAATACTAGAAAGAGTAGTAGATTCACAACTAATGTAATACCTCCTAAAAATAACCTTATATCAGCGTCTTAACATGGTTTCTGACCCTCCCATAGTACCATGACAGCTCTACTCTCATACACCAACATAGTCAACACCCATAGAAACATTGGACTTTTCATTTCCTCTGTATTCTTAGACTTATCTAAAGCCTTTGATATAGTCAACCACAGCATGCTTCTCAAAACTTTATCTACCCTTAACATTAACTCCCTCACTATATCATGGTTTAACAGCTATTTATCAGGCCACCAACAGGCAGTTGTTTGGTAAGACCAACTATCCTCCCTTCTGCCTATAGCCATAGGAGTCCCTCAAGGTTCCATACTTGGTCCTTTACTATTCTCCATATTTACAAATCAAATAGCTGCATCCTCTCCCTCTGCCTCTATAGTGCAATATGCAGATGACACTACTATCATATGCGCCGCCCCAACGTTAAGCAAACTTCAAACAATAACACAGCATAACTTTACTCTAGCTGAAGCATGGTTTTCTAGCATTAAACTTATACTCAATCCCAAAAAAACAAAACTACTTCTCTTTAGTTCTGGTAGATCTCCTGCACTAAATAATGATTTCACCATAAACTTCAAGGATGATACCTCAATCACCCCAACAACACATACTAAACTACTAGGAATAGTACTTGATAATCTCAAATTTGATGTACACATAGCCCAAACAATCAAAAAAAGTAAACAAAAAGCTTGGACTACTGTATAGGAATAAGCAATTCATGACCAATTATACCAAAGCCACTAATGCTAGAACGCACCTATTAATAACCCTACTGTATGCCTCCCCATTCCTGACTAATCTTTGCCACAGCGAACAAACTAAAATGGCTTCTTGCTATAACAAGATTGCCAAGTTTGCTAAGGGTGCCGCTACTAGATCTCATCACTGTCTTTCCCTCAAACAGCTCAACTGGCTTGAGTTGTCCCAACTACTTCTTACTGCTCAAGTCTCCACAGCCCACAAACTATACGACCTCCCTGACAAAACTCCCGCACTACAGGATCTACCACCCGAGCCTAAAGATCAACAGACCGAAATCTCATAAATGTCATCAAACATAAGAATGACACGGGTAAAACTCTCTTTGGCTGTACAATAGCAAAAATCTGTAACTCACTCCTAAATCACATAACTTCTACAAGCTCTGCTTCACTATTTAAGAAACTACTCAAAACCCGCTATTTTAACAATTGGCTGTGCACATGTGACTCCCCAGGCTAATCCACTACATTGCAGTGTTGCAAGAATTCTGCCAAAGATCACCCATAAGTTTCTAACCTCTGAATACTTATTCTTACCAAACAATGGTCTATTCTGATGGTATTGATTTATAAGTCTATGAAGAAATGTTACATTTTATTCTGATGCTATTGATCTTTATGTCTATGAAGAAATGTTAAATATGTTCTTAAATGTTTAATTCTATGCCTTAAGAATACAGTTATGTATTTTATAAAATGCATTTGTAGCATTGTTTTAGTGGAGCTTTTCTCCCCGGGCCTCCGCTGAAAATGAACCTGTGTCCAGTCGAACTTTCCCTGTCATCAAATGTAAAATAAATAAATAAAATAAAAATCCTTCCAGAGGGGGATGCATATCACTGACTTTGAGTCAGTCCTTGCATTGTCAGAGAGCAACCATAATATACAGCTGAATTTACTTTAACATACATTTATTATGTGCCCTTGCATTAAGAACACTAAGAAAAGGAAATCAGAAGTACTTAACTGTGTTTAAATGTGCACACACACACACACGCTTTTGTACACATGTACTTTATATACATTCACATATACAGAAACACACACACACTATATATATATATATATATATATATATATATATATATATATATATATGTATACGTGTGTGTGTGTGTGCAATATGTGTGCATACAGTGAATTATTTATAATAAACAACATAGTATAGTTCATAGGTAGGTACTAGGTTATTGGCCCTAGGGCCTATATACGCCAAGCCAAAAAGGTACCCTGGCTTTCGCCACCCAAGAAAATTATTTTCCTGTGCTCCTGTCGAGCAGAGCCACAGAAGTGATCCCCGGGATGAATTTCCTATCTCCCAATCAAAAATCAAGATTTTTCTTGAAGAGTGCTAATGAGGAGCTTTGTTTGATATAGATAGGTAGTTTGTTCCAGAGTATGGGAAGTCTCTGGGACAGGAATCTATCCCTCCAGCATGTTCTGTTTATTGTGGTGACAAGGTTTATGTCCCTAGAGCATGTAGCTCGGAGAGATTGGGATTTCTTTAAGTGGAGCATGTCCAACTGCTCTGGGTTTGACATAGCTTTGTATGTTAGGCAGGGATCTCCTCTGAGTAGGCGAGATGTGATGGAGTAAAGCTGGAGTTTTTTGAGACAGTCTGTGTAGGGCATCTGTTTGAGGCTGGTAATCCTTTCTGAGGTATTTCTGTGGCCTTTCCAGTTGTTGTAGATGTCTTGTGAGGTACATACCAAAAGGGGTGCTGTATTCTATAATGGGTCTAATGAGTGATTAGTAGAGGGGAACAATTACCTCTTTTTTCCTGGATGAGAAACCTTTTGTAATGAGGTGTGCCACGTAGAAGGATTTCCTGACTATTGTGACGATGTGATTATCAAAGGAGGGACTACTGTCCACCTGTGTCCCAAGGGCCCTTATCACACTTTCGGTGTTAAGTAGACTACCGCCTATGTGGTAGTTCATGGGTACAGAGTTTTTACAAAAAGGGATAACAATGCACTTTTTGGCATTGAGCTTGAGGCCATGGCTTTGACACCAGGCATCTGTCTCAGTGAGGGACTTTTGTAGGATGTCCACATCGTTAGGAGTTTCAGTTATGGCTCCTAGTTTGCAGTCATCTGGGAACTTCATTAGCCAAAGATCTTCTGTGTTAGCCTGTACTTCAGAGAAGTAGATACCAAACAGGAGAGGATCCAGGACTGAACCCTATGGTACTGCACTTGTCACTGGTCTAAAGTCGGATTTGGAGTCTGCTACTTTCACAGTGTGGGTTCTGTCAGTGAGCCAGTTGGCAACCCATCTTGCGACATAGGGATTTATACCTAGTTTAGTGAGTTCATCTATAATTCCAGAGTGGGGGATGGTGTTGAAAGCCTTGGCGAGATCTAGATAGGCTGTGTGAACCACCTTACCCTCATCTACGGCTTTGGTGACCACTTCAAAGAAGTCTCTCAGGTTTGGGAGACATGATCTTCCTTTTACAAACCCGAACTGGGTGGGGTCAAGAGTTTGGAGATTACCAGTGTCATTGTTTATAAGTTCCACGATGATACGTTCCATAGCCTTGCAGACCAGACTCGTCAGACTAATGAGGCGGTAGTTCCCGGAGTCTGTGGTGGCTCCCCCTTTGTGGAGTGGGATAACTGTCACTGTGTGTCATTCAGTAGGCACAAAGCCTGAGGTGAGGCTATGATTGAACATGATACTTAGGTGGGATGCCAGTTCGTTCTGTAGTTCGTGTAGAATGCAGCCTGGGATGTTGTCAGGTCCCATGCATGCTGTGTTCTTGGCTTTGGAGAGTGTGGTTTTTACCTGTGCAGCCGTGATTACAGGAACTTTGCATTCTTCTGGTATAGAGATGGGCCCTTTAAGGGGTGAGAGGAGGGTAAAGTTAGCACCGGACCTATCTGCCAGGATGTCGGCAATATCAGTTGGTTCTGCATATTTAGTGCCATTGTGCTGTAACTCAGAGCAGATCTGAGTGTTGCCATTGAGATTCTTGACATAGCTATAGAATGCATTGTGCCTGTCTTTAGAATCAGTGGCGATTTTGTTTTTGTAACTAACTTTGGAGGATTTTATGAGGGATTTCAGCTTCTTACTGAGGCTGACCAGGGAGTTCCTCCAACAATGGGATTTTACTCTTTTTTGCAACAGTTTCTTTCTCCTGTTGTAGAGTATGTTTATGGCAGGGGACCACCAGATTAGCTTCCATTTTTTTGGAGGATAGCATCTTGGTTCTGTTAGCATTATTAATATATACATTCTAGTAAATGTTGCTCAATGATTTACTTTGTCACTGTCACACATTGGCTATGTGTTCCACATGCAATCTTGGTCAATGTCTTTCTGTCAGTATTTTTTTATTTGCATTGATAAGTGCATTTAATAATTATTATCTTTGCCAGTGCAGTTTATGTTGTGGCTGAAATGGTTCTGGGACCAGTTCACTTTCCCAGTTACCAATGTATAAATAAATATGAAATAGAAAAAAGGAGGGGGAACATGACAGAAATAACTGAGGAACTAATAAAGCACATTTTAAGTCTGCATCATTCATGAGAGAGAAAACTCCTCCCACTGAAGGCATTGGGAAGTATCAGACAGAATAAGTTTAGAGTTCTACTACTTGTCACTTGTAAATGTACAGCAATGAATCATTTACTGCAGTGAGAGTTTTCACACCTCAGCATGAGAGTATGAGGGAGGGTTTATCAAGTTTGTTAGGACTACAAAAGACTCCTCTTACAAAAAACATTTTTTATCTGCTTTCTTTTGCTGCAAGTAGCTAACAGCTATTTATAACATAGAATAAGCTCTGTCAGACAGATAAATGAGGCTCAGTCAGGTAAACAGAGAAGCAGCTCTTTTATAGAAGGTGTGTTTAGATGACAGTGCTTCACAGGCCTTTCCATTATATTTTAATGGCATGAGAAAACAGCACCACTCCCTTATGTCTGGGTCAAGCATGAGTCATATAAAGAAGACTTGAAATGTATTCTGGGATGAAGGAAGGAAAGCAAGAAAATAGGATCACGTTACCAAGGCAGGCCCCATCAGTCGCCATTTTGAAAGAAACACATTCAAATTGTAATATAAGCACTTGGAGTGATTTTGAGGCATTAAAATAACTCAAAAACAAGGATACAATGAAAAAAAAATGTCTTTTGAGTTCTAAGGTGGAGTTTTCCTTTAAAGAGATGCAATACAGTCTGTAATTTGTTTATGTTTTACCATGAAGGCCAAGTAGCCACATCTATACTTTTCGGGGGAGAATCTAGAGGAATTGTTAGAGTGACAGTTGTTCTGGATGCAACATTTTTAAATTTGAAGTTACTGTCTTGTATCACTGATGTAAAACGAATACAGCACTTGGATAAACCACGCAGTTAATGCTATGTTTTGTTAGAGCTAAGACAGTGTCATATTTTGGCACTTTGATACTGCTGCTTGCAGGGCCTGTGTTAGCATTTTGGGGGCCCCCAGCAAATGTTAAGTTGGGGGCCCCCTAGGTACTTCCAAACTAAGTATCACCCTGTTGCTGCCACCTTTCCTAAACAACCTTTTTGTTCATGCTGCAAACTTTTAGAAGTAGTATGCTCAGACTGACCTGTAGTTGCTATGCTCTTACATTCCAACAGGCCTATATACCACACTGTGTTGGCCCATCTCCCAAAGGGACATTCACAGATACAGGTACTTAGTTGCAGCAATTAATCATTACAACTCCTGACAGAGCTGGACTTGGGTGAAATGGTCCCTAGGCACTGACTACTGTTTCAGCACCCCCCCCCACACACATATATATATATATATATATATATATATATATATATATATATATATATATATATATATATATACATATATATATATATATATAGAGAGAGAGAGAGAGACATCCTCCAGTGCTCTCCATACTATGCACATTCCTTTTTTCTTTCTTTTCTCACATTTTGTCTTACTCTTCAGATTTTTCAAGAAGCCATAACTTTCTATATGTTCTAATGAATTTTTTTAATTTTTTTAATTTATTTTCACACAATCTTTTCATCCAATGATGGTTTGAACAGAAATTATGATTAAGGAAAGAAATTAATGTTGTCGTTCAGCCTTTGTTTTTCTTGCATCCTTTCAACACACCTTCCCTGATTAAGACAGTACAGTAATAACCATTTAGGAAATAACTTAATTAAGCCAGTGCCCCCAGAAGCCTTAGGGGTTATAGATTTACAGCATTTTCCAACCTTTTAATTGAATAGTAGATTAAACAAAAATCATGCATAAGAAGAGATTTTCAGTCTTTTTTTTTTCTTTCAAGGAATACATAAGTTTTGCCCACAGCTTCATGTTCAAAGCTGACAAAATAGTAGCATACAATAAACTCATAGGACAAATGTTTTGAGTATATACAGGTCCAGTATGGAAGTACTGCTTACCTCCCTAAAACTCCAAAAAAAAAAGGTGGTCATTGTTTATGCAACCCTCTGGTGTTAGATTGGGCTGAAAGTAGAAGTTCAAATTGTCATGTATGCTTCACCCCAACCCCCAAAAGCAGCAATCTGTATAAATGCTTGATGTGTGATTTTAAGGAAAGTCAAAATATAGTGATTATGGTAATGTATTCTACTTTGTTGCTCCTAGATGGCTCACTGCCTCTACACAAGTTGTAGTAACCTTCTTTGTACACCTCTGAGGTATGTGAGAAAAGTAAAAGAAACAATTTCCACACTGTCCCCAGCCCAAGCACAAGATAAAATTACTTCCTGTGTACACCTCTAAGGTTTGATTGAGATAAAACATTAAAGAAACAATAATAACACAATTCCCAGCCTCCCCCAAGTATGTAACTTACAACTTTCTCTACACTCACACACACACACACACACACACACACACACACACACACACACACACACACACACACACACACACACACACACACACACACACCTTAGTAGGGCTGGCTTTAGAATGGGTGTGTTTGATACAGGCTGTTATCATATTTATCCTAACAGGGTTATATCACAACACAGTTCAGGATAAAGACTCTAATCAGAAAATTAATATAGTTTTTTCTCCTCATTTTTCCCCAACAGACAAAAGCTTTTGTGGGGCCCTCACACAGTCAATGATGATTAAGCCCCCCCCTGTATCCATTTATACAGTCTGGGGAGAGGGAGCCACCAGACTCCTAGAAGATCTAAATGTCTTGAGTGTTTTGTGATATATTTTATGCCTTACTTATTTGTTAGCTGTGTTTTTACTGGTACCCAGAAAAATTATGATTGTGTCCCAACATTATTTGGTGTGTGATAGATAAAACCTATGATATTGTTTGCACACAAGGACATAAGCTATGGCAATACTAGCTTGTACTACTTATTTCAGCAAATAGCAACACATTCTGCAACACTGATACTGCCACACAGATCAGTGAATGCTGTTTAGCAGTCACCAAACAGCAGCAGGGTAGGTCATTATTATTTACCTCATTGAGGAGTGATGCATACATATCACTGTCCTTGATTTCATAGACCTTCCCTGACTTTTACTCATAATTTTGCTGTACCCTTCATACATAGTTTGATTTGCTGGTAAATCATTCAGGACTATAGACAGTTGTTAAATCCAGACATCAGAGTTTTAGACTTCCTATTGTATAAAAAATGCACATTGATGCAAAAGGTGCTATTCATTTAACTTTTAAGTGAGTTAGGGTAATATTTAAAATGTGTTCCTGATTCAGTGGGTTTATTCAGCTATTATTTTTGGCATTGTGCAAAATTTTTCAACAAAGACATTGAAAGTCATAGTATCTGGTGTTCTGCCAATATTTATAAAACTGCCTTGAAAGAGAAAACCATTCATGAAGATCGAGAGCATCAGCTCTTCTTAAAATCCAAGGTAAACACTGAGATTGGCCACTCTGGGCTGCTGATCTCTCAAGTTCTTACCTTGCTCATGTTCATTATCAGCTTTATCCTAAAAGGGTCATATCACAGCCCTGTTTAGGTTAAAGGGTATAGTTAGGAAATGAATACAGCTATTTTCTACTCATTTTCCCCCAATAAGCAGTAGCTTTTGTGGCCCCCCCAGAGAGTGAAGGATGATTAAGTGGGATCCCTGCAGTCACGGGTACTGCAGGTACCAAAAGCTGGCTATGTTGTTAATTTTAGTGGACAGAATGTCCACCGGCAGGGTTTAAATAAGCCAGAAGCAATATGTCAGTGGTAAAATATTTAATGGAATTGTGATGCCTGTTAATTGAAAAACACTGTTAATATAGCCAGTGATATTTTTTTAATTTTAAAGGAGATATAATATTATTACCCACCTCCTTTATTAAGTATACAAATTTGCTGTACTAGATTTTGTTGTTTTGAGAGATATGTTATAAAATATCAATTTAAGAGAATGTGCTGTGGTTGGTACCCCCAGGAACAGGGGCCCCCAGCAACCACAGGGTTCGCTGGTGCCTAAAGCCGGCTATGGCTGCTTATGGGTGTTGTATGTGACATACTACACAGCACTAAAAATACCTAGTTTACAGGCATCACTTAACACTCAACAAAATAATGACAAAAAATATTTGCTCCCTGTAGTATGTCACTAATGAAAGATACTTTCCAACAATAAAACATAGGCTGGGATTCAGAAACATTGCTACCAGTGGTAAGCCCTTTTCACTACTGGCAATGACCACTTTAATTCTTTGACAGCCCTACTACAGAGCTTACCTTGAAATGGTGCAACACTGCAGTGGGCTGTCTCTCTGGCCTATTACAAATGCTAATGAGGCATTCTGGGGAGAGGCATACGGTAATGAGTCATGTGTTCTCCCCTGGAAATGCCCACAGTAAATGATTTACACGGCTGAGAGATTCATAGAACCACTCAGCTGAGTAAATCACTACCCCCAACTACATTAATTAACTCATCCAAAAGCTCACATTTGCCTATTACCTGCCTTCTTACTTTACTACTTGGCTCTACCCACTCCATTCGCCCTGCGGGCTCACTCCGCTCCCCTACCCTACCCCCAATTCCCACCCACCCCCACTACAACTACACTTATACCTGGGAAGCACCTCCCACAATTAACTCACATCCAATCTACAACCTTCCCACCCTTTGTATTCTCCTGTTACCAAACCTGTCCAGTCCCTCCCACAATTACATTACATCCATTCAACATCCTCCCCGCCCTCCGCATTTCCTACTACCAATAACATTCTTACTACCATCATATATCTAATTACATCCACCAATTCATTCCTATCAATCAACTAAGGCCAATTACAATGAACATCTGCCTCCAGCGAATGACCCTACTACTCCTCCTAACATGTACCTACCACATCAGTTGTTACACCCACTCATTACAAAACAACTCTTCCCTCATCCATAAATCTACAGCCATTATCTCTCCCACCCCTTCTTCATACTCCCTAACAATAATCCCCACCCTATTCAACACCACTGTCACTACTTATACCCTTCTTAAACCCATCAATGCCAACCCCAAATCCTTTATGACCCAAACATACATTATAATACTGCAAAAGATAGTGAAAACACTGCAAAAACTACAACGTGAACTATTAAATGATGGTGATATCCACCCTAACCCAGGTCCCTATGAATTATATCATCCTACTAATACGCAACTACCCAAACTAACTCAAATCAGTACTAGACCAGCAAATAGTCTACTCATTCTAATCCTAAATATCAGGAGCATCAACAAAAAGATACATGAGCTTCATACTCTAATCTCACAATATACTCCAGATATAATCAGTTTAACAGAAACATGGCTAAAGCCAATTACCAAAGATATAGAGATCCTACCACCTGGATACAGTATCCTTCGGCTAGACAGACCAAAGAAGAAAGGTGGAGGCATTGCTCTACTGTATAAAAATACACTATCCATAGCTAAATCCGAGTTGACTTTACCCCCTCTGGACAAATTAGGTAACAACAAAACTATTAACATAGTTACAGGCTATATCCCCCCAGGCAATAATATCCCCATCATGGAAAATCTACTACAATGGCTATCACAAACCCTGCCAAAAGAAACTATTTTATTAGGGGACTTTAATATTGACTGGCTTACTTGCTCATCCCAGGCTCCCACTAATCATATCAACCTACTTACCTTCTCTCAACTAATCAAAGAACCCACCCGAGTCAACAAAAATAGTCAAAGAGAATCACTTTTAGATTGAATTCTACTAAATAAAATACCTCCCTCATACTTAGCAGGTACCCTTCCTGACTCACTAAGTGACCATCAAACTACCTTCCTACTCAAATATAACACCCACCACCCTCAAACCCCTATACTCCAAACAATAAGAAACAAAAAAACACTTCAACTTACCAAACTTCTTACAAGACCTACAACTCTACAACTGGACGCAACTGTATTACTTACCCCTTGATGAAGCTATCAAACTCTTCAACTCTACCTTCCTAGAGATACTAAATAGGCATGCCCCTCCAAGAATTACCAGAATTAAATCCAAAACAGTTCCATGGTTAACAAGGGAAACAAGGCAAAAAATAAAAGAAAAGAATACAGCCTGGACAGCCTGGAGGTCCAACAAAAATCCAGGAACACAGCTAGCATACCAGCAATTAAGAAACCTTACTAAGAAACTAGTAATACAAGATAAAATAAATTACTTTATAACCCATCAAACCCAATACTCAAACAATCCAAAAAAATTCTAGGCAGGCTTAAACAGGTTACTACACCCTGGCAAAACCACTACTCCACCCCCAACAACAGGTTTAACAAAAGAAAACATAGCTGAATCATTTAACTCATTCTTTATTGAAACTGTACTTGCTCTTGCCCAAAATCAAACCTATACAAATACTACTAGTACCTCCCCCAAACCAAACAACAGCCCCACATTTAAGCTACAACCCACCTCGACCTCCTATATAAGAAAACTACTATCCCAACTAAAACCAACAACAATAGCAGCAGATCCCCCCCCCCAATGAATTCTTAAAACTAGCAGCAAATGAAATAGTTAAACCAGTCTCAATCCTAATTAACCGATCCATATCAGAAGGTTCAGTACCCTTGATCTGGAAAACTACCTATATTATACCCCTACACAAAGGGGGAAATTCTTATGACATATCTAACTACAGACCAATAGCAATACTTTCCCCACTTGCTAAAATATTAGAAAAATGTATCCACCATCAATTAATGACACATCTCACGGATCAAGGGCTCCTATCTCATACGCAACATGGGTTTCGGCCAGGACATAGCACCACTACTGCCCTGCTAGCATTCACAGATACCATTAATCACAACAGGAATAATGGTAAACTTTCTTCAGCCCTCTTCTTTGACCTATCAAAGGCATTTGATATGGTTAACCATGAAAAATTAATCTCCCATCTTGTAAACCTAGGCCTTGATAACATATCAGTCTCCTGGTTTAGAGACTACCTTAACAATAGACAACAGGCAGCACTATGGAATAATAACTTATCTCCACTCTTACCTGTTACACTCGGAGTTCCTCAGGGATCTATACTAGGCCCCTTGCTATTCTCAATTTTTACAAATAATCTCCACTCAGCTGCAAAAAGTTCAACCCTTATACAATATGCAGATGATTCAACTATAATATCTAATGCCCCTACTTTGCTAGACCTCCACAAAAATACCCAGGATAACTTTCACTCAGTGGAAACATGGCTCACTGAGAATGGCTTAATCCTCAACCCCCAAAAAAACAAGCTTCTGCTATTCTATCCCTCAACTACAACTGCCCCCACATGCACTTTTACTATCCACTCTAATAATGGTACCCCCATATCACCTGATACCCAGACTAAACTACTTGGCATTACTATTGATAATAAGCTCAAGTTTGATGTACATATTAATCTGGCCATTAAAAATACTAACAATAAGCTAGGCAGCCTCTACAAGCACAAAGCATTCCTGACCCATAATGCTAGAACTACAATTGCACGTTCACACCTTCTCTCAACACTACTGTATGCCTCACCCATCCTGATTAACTTATCCAAAACAGAAATCAATAAAATGACAACCTGCTACAATCAGATAGCCAAATTTGCCAACAACAGCTCATACAGAACTCATCACTGCCTAAACCTAAAGCAATTGGGTTGGATGGAACTACCTAACTTACTTATCTATAGTCAGCTAGTTACTACTCACAAGATACTCTATCAACAAAATATATCTCCATCACTGGGTAACATTATCCAACTATATTCATGTTCCAGGCAACTCCTCTCAACTGATAAACTACAGTTAGCTGTTACTAGATCCAACAACCATGCAGGAGATTCTCTTTACTCCTCTTATGTCACCAAAATCTGGAACTCCCTACCCACATCCTTATCCCTGATAACCTCACTGCCTAAATTTAAAAAAACTATCCGCAACTTCCTCAGTAACAAATGGTTATGTCCATGCTCTACTCCAGACTAATACTTGCACCACTTCAGTACTATGGTAACTATTGTCCTAAACTAGAGTCATATCTGTTACTTGCATATAAACATGTACCATATCAAAGTTATGATAATATTCATATAACAATGTTACTATTAACAATGTAATACTGTTTAATGACTATTGCAACCATATCCGTCTAGTGTCTGCAGCCCATACCTATATGTGTCAATAACTAGATACCCTACTGGATCTAGTTGAAATATGTATCTGTCTGTAACTTTAAATCTATAAGTGTCTGCAATTTATACCTATAAGTGTCATTAACTAGATACCTTAAAGGATCTAGGTGAAATATGTACCCAAGTTTGTCTGTATGTTCTGTTTAATTGTCTCTTTGGAGCTTTTCTCCCCGGGCCTCCACTGAAAATGGACATATATCCAGCTGGACTATCCTGGTTAACAAATGTAAAATAAAATAAATAAAATAAAATGGGTGAGATCACATTTGAGATAAGTGCTGGGGAGTTTAAAAGACAGGATGCTTTGGGGGGTGTATATGTATATGTGTGTAGTAGATATAGAAGTAGTGTCAGGTGAGTGTGTGTGTGTGTGTGTGTGTCTGTGTGTGTGTGCGTGTGCGTGTGCATGTGCGTGTGTGTGTGTGTGTGTGTGTGTGTGTGTGTGTGTGTGTGTGTGTGTGTGTGTGTGTGTGTGAGTGTTTGAATATTTGTGTGTGTTTGAGGATAGGGGCTTCCATACCTCTCAATTCACCCTAGACAAGCAGTGGATGTAATATGTGGGTGGGGAGCATTAAACAACAGGGAAACATTTTAAATATTTATGAAATCACCTTAAAATTTAATGTAACAACAGGCTTTGCAGCAAGATGCTGCTACAAATGAGAATTAAAAAGTATTAACTCTAATATCTAACATTATTTATAGATAAAATGTGATAAAACACCCTTTTGCTGCAGCCTTACTGCTGTCGCCTGGCTTGTCTTTGAATCCTGGCCATAGTTACAGTTTCCTGATATTTTCATTAGCTGCTTACATATTCATATATCTAACACATCTGTCAATTTCTGCTTTAACATGTCTCAGCATTCGTTCCAGGAATGCTATACTCACTGAATGGAATACCTGAAGCAATCACTGTCCTTTAAGGAATGGCAAATACAATCACAGTTAAACCTGTGGGGCCTTATTATTTATTCAACACCAAATAAAGTCTCTCTGTCCTCTTTGTTTCAAAGATTATTGGTGCTTCGTTTTCGTATTAGTAATGAAACAACATATTTATGTTAATTGTCTGCAGAGCTAAAATAGTTATTCGTGATTGAACAACTTCATTACCACAATCAACAGAACATGCTCAAGTGGCAGTTAAGATTAGGTGCCACAAATTTTCCTGGTATTAATGACAGTATTAGCATAGCTCCAATATTAAAGTTGAAGCACATTTTAGGATGAAGTCACAAAGAATGGCTTGTTAGTTGTTTTTAAACAGATGTTAATAAGTCTTTTTAAAAAACATTTAAAAAAACAATCAAACATATAAAATGAAATATATTATATTTTATATAGTATTCAGCATTTTTAAATGTTTTTATAACACATTTTTAAACCAGTTACATATTGTGTTTGTAATGAATTGCGTATATGTAATTATCCAATTAATGGATTAATTGGGAGAGGGTGGATATATAAGGGAGTGTTGTATCTGTGTAATTTGTTCTGAGGAAGTCTTTACATTGAGACGAAGCCTAGGTTAACTTCTGTTTTTTGGAATAAAATTCGTTCAGTACTCTGACACAACGTGGTTCCAGCTTGTTGGTTTTTGGATATTCTTCTCCTGGTCGGTGGTTGCTGCTTTGTGGTTTGTTCGTTCTGGTTATTTCGTGTGTTAAGGTTTCATTTGGTGATTCCTCCTCCACCTTCTTTCCACTTGAAAAGGATATTCCTCTGGGTTCTGTACTCTTCCTCTTGCTTTTCTCATTCTTTATCAGTAAAGTAGCAGACGACCTACTGTTAACCTCAATTATCCTCTATGAGGATGATAAGGTCATTATTAGCCAATGCTAATATCAATGCCAAAAAAAAAAAAAACAGCTAGAAATTTATTCCAACCATCGCCCATTTTGGTTTATACAAAATATGCAAAAAACTCTTTAAATTCTATCAAAAATTAAACCACACAAAATGGCCTTGTTCAATGATGCTAGGTTATTAAATGCAACAGCAGTGAAAACTTTGAGAACATCCAGTTCTTTACATACAGAGGAATTTGGCCTGATCAGCCACTTCTAAAAGCATATCAAAATTTCTAGATCAAAGATAAGCAAACAAACAATTGTTCTGTGAAAACAAATATCACATGTCCTATCACCAGAAGGAAGAATGGCCATTTGGAATGGTGGTTCTACTCACACAACTTGAATATGGCCTCCCAAAGTTAGGGAATATAACCAAGAAAAACTTGCCCTCCCTCCAAACAACAGCTAAGAGCATATGCAGGTTCATAATCATGATCCTTTAAAGTGAACCTCATTTCTCAGTGCTACAAAAGTCAAAATGTTTACCCATTAAGCAAAGGTGTGCACTCACAATAGCTTCCCTAACGTGCATATTTTGATTTAGAAATGTTACGCTGCTTTGACAGTAAGCTTCCCCAAAGATGCTCAGTACAAAACCTAAGGTCACAGTTCTCACCCCTTTCATCTTTAAGTACCCCCACAACCAGATTCCACTCAACTGATCACAGTTTCTCATAAATGATCCCTCCCCCCAAATCTGGAAATCATTCACATACCAACTAAAGTCAATTTCTTGATTCCATAAATTCCATGGCCAACTTAAAAAAAAAATGTGCAAGGAAGCAACGTGTGACTGCTTTTTGAATATGTATATCCACCAATTGCCCTCACAATAATACACAGCAATTAGCTGTCTTCCATTGACTTCATCCCCTGTGTCTCATACCAACTACCCTAATCCATTCTTATCCCTGCTTATAGTCCCCTCATCCCTTTCCTCACTTATACCCCATTCCACGTAAATTACATGCACTGATCCTTTGTTACACCTTGCCCATTAGTGTCCTACCTCCAACTCCCTTATATTTGGTACACAGTGTGTATACCACTCTACAATAGATGATTGCAAACAATGTGACAAACTAGTTATTTATATAACTTTACAGACATTCCTTATTTATGTTCTGTTGTATATATCCTTATATCTTACTATAGTACTTTGTATCTTGACTTGACTATTGTTATCCTGGTTGTCCTGCTATCTTCTCTGTGCTGAAAATGGCCCATTTAGATCAGCATTGTGCCCCAGCTAACAAATACAAATACATAAATAAAATAAAATAAGTATGGAAATGATCTCTAGAACATTATCTACAAAAAGTCTAATGTTCAATGTGAAGTACGCCTAGTTTTTTTTTTTGTAAATGGACCAGGCACCCTAAATAAACTATTATTCCAATGCTAAACAAACAAATGCATGTGACAGGTGGCACAGGGGTTAGTATTGCTGCTCACAACTCCTAGCTCAAGTTTCAGTATCAGCATCAGCTGGAGGGAATTTTGTCCAATTTGTTCTCACGTGCCAAATAATGTAAAGTTCTGCTGCTTCAGTTTTCTTTCACATGTCAGTGAAAGTGAATATTTTACAAAATTTGGAATAAAAAAGGAACTTTTAGGTGAACTGGTGTCTTTTTAAAGTGCTTGGCGATAGACTGGATTGGCACCCTGTCTGGAATTAGTCTGTACGCCTTGCACACACTGAATGCCAGGATAGACTTCTGGTCCTTTTTCTCCCTCTACTGGATTAAGTGGGTAATTGGAGAATGAATGCGTGGATTAATTAATAAATGAAGGAAATGTGGATAGATTCAAAGCAGAAATAGTTAATATGACAGTAAAAGTAATGAATTTGGCAACAGTAATACACAAAACAAATATTGTACTATTTTAGGGTTTTGAAGAAAGATCACTTTTTTGTAAATTTGTCACTCCATTTTTGTCACTCAGGATGGGTGGGGGGTATAGTCTCATGATTACCAAAAATGCAGGGCAAATACTCCCTTTTGCGGAGTACAAAGGAAGAATCCCCCTATATGGGAAATGTAAGGACCTTTGCTACCCACAGAACAAATTTTGAATTGGACTACTTTTGTGCAGTATAGAATTTTTACAAAATTATCACCACATTGATGTCTTAAATCCTTTTCCCGCAAACACAATGGCTTTGCCATTCTAGCTAGAGGGTATTGTGACATGATTTCAGGATGATGGGTAAACAACACAGACCCTGTAGATAGTCACTAACTCCCATGAAGTATTAATGAGAGTGATCATTCTAGAATAAATATGTACCACATGACATCACCTCCTGTAGAGAATACGTGTACTTAAAGCTACATATGCCTAATATCTATAACTCTATCTATCTATTTATTTATCTATCTATAAGTTTCTGGCATTTTGTAGAATGCTGACAATGTTAACCATGACATTTTTTGATTAAAATATCAGATTATAGTAGGGAGTGGGATTTTGCCTTTTTTCCCACTGTAGTGTGATCTTGGAGTTGGTATAGATCAGGGGTCTGCAACCTTCACTATCAAAAGAGCGATTTTTGGCCCCTCTCCCACCAAATAAAATTCATTGTGAGCCCCTAAACATATTCGATCCCTAAAATGAAGATAACAGTGTATAAAGTTTTATATATAGTTATTACACTAATATAAAATAATTAAGTTTATAAGAGCAATACTTAAAATTTGTCCCTATTTTTGTTCCTTTGTTGGGATTGCTCAATCACTCAGTGAGTGTGTGTGTGTGTGTGTGTGTGTGTGTGTGTGCGTGTGTGATATCTCTTGACCTCTTAGAACTTGAAATCTGGCCAAAGCTATAAATAATGGGGCACAAAAGCCCAAAAATAGAGAAACTTTTTAAATATTGTTCTTACAAACTTAGAAAGTTGATAGAATAATGGATTTTGCATCAGCCTGACTTTTCTAAAGGGTATGAAGTCTGAAACTCAAATGTCTGTTTTTCTGACTTCAGCCCTCAATGATTTGTCAGAAAACCACAATTTTTTGAGAAACAGACCAAAAATATGAGGCAAAAATCAGGACATTCTGCGAAAAACTGCACAATTGAGATGTAATTCTGTGTGTGCGTGTGTGTGTGTGTGTGTGTGTGTGTGTGTGTGTGTGTGTGTGTGTCTGTGTGTGTGTCTGTGTGTGTGCGCATGTGTAAATGCATGTTAACAGAAACCATGTTATTCTAGCAAGTTTCTGAGTTTATAAGAGCACTATTTAAAGCCCGTCCCTATTTTTGTTCCTTTGTTCCCCTTTATTTGTGGCTCTGTCCAGATTTCTTGTGGTAAGACTTTGAGAGGTATGAGGGGTATGGATACCTTTCAGGAGATGCTGCTGCTGCCACAGGATCGTTCGATCGCTGTCAGCATGTGTGGAATGCATGGCAACAGAAATCGTGTTATTCTAGCAAGTTTATAAGAGCAATATTGAGAGTCCATCGCTCAATCACTCTGTGTGTGTGTGTGTGTGTGTGTGTGTGTGTGTGTGTGTGTGTGTGTGTGTGTGTGTGTTTGTGTGTGTATATGTTTATGTGTGTGTATGTTTGTGTGCGTTGTGTGGTAGAGTGGCCATTATTTTTCAAAGCTACAGGGAGCCACTGCAGAGGGGTGGAAGAGCTGCATGCGGCTCCAGAGCCGCGGGTTGCACACCCTTGCGGCGTGTGGGGATGCAAGGGGCGTGGTTGTGTTTAATCATTTTAATATTAACTTAGCTGTACTAAGCATGTCACAGTCTTCTTACATCAAAATAATATAAATTGTATAGAGCCCTAGTTGTGCTTCTCATGGAAAGCTGTCTTTTCTGATTATTCTATAGGTGTTATAATTAAATGGAGAATTAATGATAGGTTGTATTTTTAGAAGTGGTCAGTTGTTTTTTGTTGTAGATGACTACATGTTAAGTGACTAGGTTTGTCCTTTTGGTGAATATAGTGATTATTTATTAAGTTGTTCTGAAATGTGACATCAACATGGTGCATGTTTCATCATGTAGGTTCTTGAGTTAGACTTGAGAGTTTGTTGTAACAGTGAAAATGTTATTGATATTGGTCCTGGAGGGGTTGAGAAAGATAAACAGAAAATTATCTCCATTTTCAATGATACTGGAAATTAATGACGATAGTGAAGACATTTTGCTCTGTGATCAACCTGACACTGTTTTGATTGTGCAGTTAAAAAATAAAATATTTAAGGGATTATGTTGGATATTCATACAAAATTAGCAGCTTTGGAACTCATCTTAATGGAACTGGAGGGTAAAGCTTAAAGGAAAATTTGTGATGCATTGGAATACCAGCGAAGGAGAATAGTTTGGACCATGACACTTTTGTTAAATAATCTGGTTAAGTGAACTGGGCAAATACTTGAGAACATAAATGTGGAAGATACATGTTCATTTTTTTCCATTTTATTTCGGACTACTAGCTGGTAATTCTCAGAATACTGTAGTATGCTTTCAGTCTTGGCATTTCAAGGATAATATCTAGACAAGAGAGACATTTTTTCACGATTATGCATTTTTTTCCCAAATGGCTGGGGAAAGATCTTTCTGCAGAGTTATTCAAGAATGTAACGTGAAGAATTTGAAGTTTCGGTTGTAATAATTGACTGTTCTAAAAGAATTTTACCTCTGGGTATGGTTTAGTTCACTGATGCAACAATGGGAATGGATAAAGTCTTCCAGTCTTAATCAGGCAAGGTTGCTTGCCTCAGGGAATAATGTATCATGGCCCCATAGAAGTAGTGGATGTTTTTTTTTTTTTTTGAATTTTATCAATATTGTTAGGATAATTTAGACTTGTATGGCCATATTTAATAAGATTATGTAGTGTGGGATCTATTCACATTATGTTATATAATATGTGAAGATTTTATGCATAGCATGCATGAGTCATTTGAAATTTTTTATTTCTACAATTTAATATCAAAGTGTATTGGATATAAATGATGTAATTGTGAGTGCACTACTGTTTCACTAAGATTAATTTTAATTAGGGACTTTTCATATACTGTTGAAATAAGTTTGAGTGTGTTGTTTTAACTTTTGCTGTTAAACCGTTATAGCAAATTGAGCAGAGTGTAAGAGATATATATTAGTCAAAACTGATTGAATGTTATTGTGGCACCTAATGTGGTAACCATGGGGGAGACCCTTGGTGCTAATGGTATGTATATTTTTATGGTATAGATGGGACTGAGTATGCCATTATTTAGCTTGTTTAGGAACCTTAGAAATATCAGGGGTGTGGTGAATATAGTTCTGGCTGATTATGGAAGATTGTATGAATTTTATGCTGTACAATTTTACTGTAGAGTTTTGGGAGATTTTTCCTATGTCTGATTAAGCTAGTATTGCACTGCTGTTGTGACTTTTTCTTGAGGAACACTACATCTCTTGGTTGGGGAAGTTATATCTGTTAAGGGGAGTAGGCCTTGCCTCACTTGCAGATGGTTATGGCACAACAATTCAGAGTTTATTGGACTGTGATATACAGGGATTTGGCCCTTAAATCCCTTCCTACTGTTGCCAAATAATGTAATAGATGAATGGGGTTTGAATCCCACCACAGCCATAGCTGCATAATAATGTGAGGTGTAGAGAATACGAGGCTAAACCCACACCTCTGGCACATATTTTGTATGTGAGGTGGTGATTGGCCTAAGAGCTTATGCAAAACATGCACTACTGACATTGGTTATGACTGATACCTGTCATACCCAGTTAAGCTTTATATTACAAGACAGAGAACAGGGTTAAAATCACTGACTTCCCAAGATTTCACCAACATGAATCTAAGCACAGTACCTTCTATTGAGAGATGAACAACAGTAACTAAGACAAGCTATTTTCTCTAAACTCACCCTCACAGTTTCACAGGAGGGGCTGCTGATACCTTTCCAGTGACATTACCCATTCTTGTATTCTCAGTATGCTGCCTTCAGTCAAATTACTAATCTGATACAAATATCTCAGTTATTGATCTCTTTTGCAGTGAGTGAACTAACATTATCCTGTAATAGCTGATGGCCAAACAGCCTCTCTTCCAACAGTGCAAATACCCACACTGACACCACCACTTTGAGAATATCTTTTACAAATAATGTGAGACATCAGCCACAAGTGTTTACAAATAAACAAATTAAAACTCTTTACTTTAAAAAAGATCTGGTTATACATTAAGACAATACTGAAGTTGCATAAATGAAATAAATTGGTTTATATTGATAGATAGATGACAGGAAAAATTCTATCTGCATCTGACCGAAGCCTCATGATGAAAATGAAATCCAACAAGCCAATGATCCATAACTTCTTGGTTTAATTTTCTCTACAAGTGAGAATATCCTAACTCCAATTAAAAGTGCCAGGCAAACAAAGGAAAGGACAGGAGCTATTATGGTTCAATTCACGTTCAGTTGATGCTTGTAAGATCATGTTGTGCTCTTTACAGACATTTCTGATATGTTCTTGCACATACTGAATATTCTCTATCTGCATACACACATACCAAACTAAGTGAGATGAGGAGACTGTGGTATGATGGATGTCTAAGTCTGCAGGTCTGCAAACTAACAGGTGCCTCTATTCATTTCTGTTTGTCTGATCAAGTTTATAACATATCTCCACTGAAATCCACATTGTATTATAATATGCAAAAGGTTTACTTACATTAGTTGCTTGCATGAAATTCTGTACAAAAAATTATCCTTTGTATCTTTTATTTCTAAATAACCCCATATTACCCACACTGGCTTTAAACAGGTAAACTAAAAACAAAGTAGCCAAGCCAGTAAAGCAAGCCCCAAGATGCAGGAAATAACTTTAATATTTAAAAAGGAATATACAAATCTGGTTAAGCACTTTTGTCTTACAACATCTTTCATTAAGACTTCATCAGAACGTCTTTATACAATCTACCACCTCATATTTTAAAAGAATGAGTCACATGACATAAAATCACCTGACACTGGGTGAATTTTCTTCAAAGCTTTTTAAATGTAGAAGCTTTTAATGTCAAAAACACTTATACCACCATGGTATTAAACACTGATTATGGCTCTACCCTCCTGTACCTGTAGTTTGGAGAATAAAGACGATGGTCTAGAATGGATCCTCTTTGTCTTTTGCAGCTTTTCTGTAGTCTAGGGGCCTGCTGTTATTATATATCTTGCCCATGCTGTAAGGCATTTGAGTCAGTGGGTAGTTTGATTCTGCTGACTGTCATGTTGCCAAGGAGTGTTAATGCTTATAACAAAGGATTGCTTCATATAGACTGCTGACATACAAACTGAATTTTCCTAAGCTTCCTTTAGTCATACTACTGGTAATGACTTTGAGATGTTGTAGGGACTTTTTTCAGAAGTGATTATGCACAGTCGCCCTTTACTGCTGCTGAACTTAGAATTCAAAGTTTTTTTATAATTGTTTTTAAAAAGCAACGTTGATCTAACAGTTGTTACGGGTATTGAAAGACTATTTAGTCAAGTGATAGGTTTCCACATACCTGAATATATGCCATAAAAATAATCCAATTCATTCTCCTTTTCTTTTTAAATAATATACTTAATGTTTAGTTGCAGTTTAAGGAAGTCAACTGTATTATATACTAGACAACAATCTCAAAAGCTGAGAGCTGTCCTACTTAGCTGGCATAGTACTCACAATATCACAATGGCTGAAAATAAAATGCTTGTTTTTTCTCATTTTGTATTATATTTATACGGTGGGTTGACAGTATAATAATAAGTATTGCTCCACTCAGTGTAGGTTCACTGACAGGATGCAGCTTGGAAGTGGATGACATGATAGTATGGAGAAGGCTGGACATCCTATGTATCCAAGATACAAGTTGGAAGGGCACTGCAGCAAAGCCACTTGGCTTGGGATCCACAGACTATTACTTAGGAGGAGGACAGGCTAGAAATGGTGTAACAGGCAGAAGAGTGGGAAAGATTTGCAGAATAATCTTAATCTCCAGCATACAACACAGCTTTTATACTTTCTATTAAAAAATGCTCCCATCCATCTTTGAGTGTTAGGAGTAATTAATTTTCAGAGGTAGAGAAATGGTTAATAATCAGCAGTAAGTATGAATATAATTAACACTAAGTAAAATAAATGATATACGAAACACTAATGATAATTTTGTGATGTCTGAAGAGAAGTGCTGTCTGCAAGTTTGCATTCTTGAACTTTTTATGGTATTATCTTTCCCTGCTGTCACATTTATTACATTTATCAATGTTTGCCAATACCATTGTTGGTAAGTATTTTGGAGAATCAAGTGGCCATGTGACTATCTGAAAATTAGTTAAAAATATTCCACCTGAGAAGAGAAAATTTGAGTATGATTGAGTTATTCTGCAGAAAAGTTCACTGTTTTACAAAAGTTATTCTCTACTTTTCACAAAGGCATCTACCGCTACAACCAAAGGGAAGCTTAATGACACACATGCTTTAGTGAAAGTGGGTAAAAATATAAATATCCCCTGGGTATTGACCACTGAACTAAATAAAACAAAATGAAAGTTTTTAGGCTGAAGAAGTCAACCATATCAAAACAAACAGTATTCTGACAGCTGATAAAAAAAAACCAAACAATATGTGTTCTTCTCCATAATATAGAATAACTCAGCACCAGGTAGCTTGGCCTGAAGTAATAACACAAATGTTCACATATGCAGACATAAAGAAGCTGGAAGACTTTGCTGCAAAACTGTCTACCAAAGCACAGCAGCTAGCATACCATAAGGTGGTTGTTAACACTGAGACAGTCAGATGCTGAAACACTGATTATACAAATAGTTGGAAAACTGATATTTTTAGTTTTATTGCTTAAGCATGCATAGTGCAAAAAATAACAGAAACAGTAAGTGATTAAAACTAAATACAACGTTATCAAAAGTCACATCAAATGTTAGGGAAAAAAAATAATTCAGTTGAATCCAAACAAAAATTTAAAGTATTAAAATTTGTGTAAATATCCCTGCTGGCGTCATAACAGTCTTTCCTAAATAAGCCATTCTTATTGTATTCTTTTTGTCAGAAAATTGTCCGAGTCTCAGGAAGCAAAATTTACCAAATGGCCAAGGAACGCAAAGAACTTAACAAAATCCAGATGGGTTGAAGGTACTCAGGGCCTCTTAACAAGTACTAAAAACCTCCAAAGTAGACAGGATTTACGGAGACATTTGAAGTTCATGGTTTACTGCGTTTTTTGGGATCATAACTACATCAAATTGCTAAGTCATGTAAGCCGAAGGTCACAAGATGGGAATGTCAATGCCCACTTGTTCGAACACCTGGACTTTCTCCCATTCTGGACCCATGTCAGCACTTTTTCCTGTGTCTACAGAGGTGAGGAGATTTGATGTTCAACATAGTTTGAACAAGTAAAATAAAAAGACCACAATAAAGCACTGTAGAAACAAGTTAAGAATTAGCGTAGTAATCCTTCATTAATCACTTTCATCAGAATGACTTTTTCAGAATAAATCAACATAAAAAATTCTATCCATTATATATGTTATGACATCCAATAAAAATAAAAAAAACAATTAACTATTTAATTAGTTAATTAACACACCCATTCTTGGTAAAAAAACTTTTGTTAATAGCTTTAAGAACTAGAGAAAAAAATATAAATTAATTGATCAATAAATACATATATAAAACAATTAAGCCACAATGGGGGGATTTAATAAAGCCTACATGTTTTTTTTATTCATGTAGGTATCATGCTGCGCTGCTAACACGGCCACAAACAACATTTTTAGATTCATTAATTGTTGCTGAGCGGCTCACATGAGGGCGCCAACATGGAAACTTCTGTGGCATGCAAATCACCTCATAAGCAGGTGAATCTCAAATGAGGCTGGTAGAGTGATCCAGCAAGCAGAAAGGCAGCTCTGCAGACCCCATGTCAGTGTCCATAGTGTACATGGAAACATTCTGTGTACAGGACTGTAGACAGACAAAAGGGGCTGTAAAAATGTTGGCAGATAGACAGAAATGGCATAGCACACACAGATATGATCAAAGCTATCCTCTGTGTGTTGCAAAAGTTACAGTAAATATGTTAAAATACATTTTTTTTAATAATCTTGGCATGTTTGCTCAGGGTGCCACAATTTGCAAACATGCCTTATTAAAAAAAAAGTGGAAAAATCAAATATCAATATCATGAGACAGAAATGTATTACATGACCCTGTGCAGTATCTACAGTGGTGCATTGGTGCTGTTGCTAACGTGGAAGGGCTTGGAAGCATGTAGTATCCAGGTTGTACATATGAGGTGGAGTTAATGAATAGCATAATGGGGTATTTGTGTCCACAGATCCCCTCCATGTAGGCAGAGATTCATGTTTGTGTCGACAGAGGAGGTAGCTGACATCAGGAGAGGGTGTGTCTATTAACTTCTGAACTGATTGGAGCATAGCTACTCCTGTTTGCATGGCATGCCACTATGCTGAGCATGCAAGTCTGAGTAGGATGTGCACTGAATGCTAAGCATTGTTTACCTATGGGTTCCACGTTTGCACAGTGCGCCACAATGCTCAGAGTATCTAAAAGGCCAATGATGTGTAATTAGTGTTAATCTTTAACTTAAATTAGGGACATTAAATGATGTCAGTGATATATTAGGCAGGTGCAATGCATCGTAGGTAGCCAATCATACAGGCAGCTCCTACAGTAGAGCACTATAAAGTATGCATGCACTCTACAGTCTGATTTTTCCCCAATACTCTGCACCATTGGAGTACAGACTTGGGGAATTGTAACTGAAAGAATGCTAGGTGCTGCTGCATGTCTGCTACATTTATATGTGTTAGATGCTGAAGTCAATGCTGCTGCTGACAATAGGCCTAGACAGAGAAGGAGAAGAGTGTTCAGGCCCAGAGTAACCTTCCAGGAGCTACATGAGCTGCAGGTTGTAGAGCGCTACTGAGTGGACAGGGACATACTACAAGAACTCACTGAGCTCTGCCACCCTCAACTCAGGCCCAGAGCCAACAGAAGGGAACCCATCCCAGTGAAAACAAAGGTATGTGTAGCCCTTAGGATAATAGCCACACGTACCTTCCAAAGACCAACTAGGGACATAATGGGGGTGTCACAGACATCAGCATCCAGGGTACTCCACCAGTTCCTGGATGCCATGCTACCACATGCCAGTGAGCACACATATTTTCCCTTCACCCCTGAGGAGAGGGCCAGGAATATGCAACACTTCTACTGTGTAGCACACTACCCTGAGGTATTGGATGCTGGCTATGCACTGGAACCATGGATGATGACACCCATGAGAAATGCACATACACCCACGGAAGAATGCCATAATAATCTACCCTGTATCCAACAAACCTCTTCCACTTTATAATAACCCCCTTTACTAGCTATCACTCCTTCCCTAGTTCTAAACCAGCTAGCTCCCTTACATACTTACCTGCAATACTAGATCTGCCCACTAGATGGTAGCCTTCTCCCATCCTTTATCTCCTGCTTATCCCGCTGTATTTCTTCTGTAATTACACTACATCTCTTAAGCCCTAGACCTGCTCTTATTTTCTCACTTATCCTTTATTTCAACTGTCTACACCCACCTGTCTTTTTTCTCATAGACTTTAGTTTTATCTCTGATCTTTCCCACTCTTGACTTGCCTAACTTTCCCTCAGTTACTAGCATTGCTGATAGTTTCTTCTCCAGCTTCTCCTTCACTTGTCTCTACCCGCTCCATTCAGCTCCAGTACCCTACCCCCAGATCCCACACACCCCCCAGGGGTCCTACTCTTATACTATCTAACCATACCCCTTCCCTCTTCCACCAATCACAAACCCTTCACCACTGGCAACTTAACTCCATTTCCCTCCTTTCACTTACCACTCCCTATCTCTCCCACCACACCCTCCACCTATTCCTTTCCACACCTAGTATTCCTTCAAGCCTATAACAGCAACCTAACAACTTACCCTTCCAGATGTATAAGCTACCCACCCCAGCCCTCTTACAGAAGTTATTCATACTTACACTTCTACCACCTCTAACTTTACCTTACCTGCTAACCTCCTATGGACACCCATTATATCCACACCTTCTCTACCTCAATAAGCTATCTACCTCTCCTTCTCAACCTATTTTCACTAACCATGTTAACATAATATCTACACTCAGCTATCTACTAGCAAAATGCCACAGGACAGCCCACATTAGATATGACTCTCCCAATCCCAGAAAATCTCCACCTCTATATAGTAAATCCCACATCCTAGACTTCAAACACTACTCTTCTCTTTAAAAGATGGAGACATTCACCCAAACCCAGGCCCAACAACTGCTACTACCACTCAACTCCACAACCTCAACCCCTCTACTGTCCATTCCCTTACCAAACCACCTAACTCACTCTTATTAGCTCACCTCAACATATGTAGCATTAATATTAAAGTTGCACAACTCCATGCTCTCTTGGAAGTCTACTCCTTTGACATTCCTTGTGTAACAGAAACTTGTCTTCTTCTTCTTCTTCTTCTTTCGGCTGCTCCTGTTAGGGGTCACCACAGCAGATCAACTGTTTCCATTTCTTCCTGTCCTCTGCATCTTGCTCTGTCACACCAATCACCTGCATGTCTTCTCTCACCACATCCATAAACCTTATCTTAGGCCTTCCTCTTTTCCTCTTACCTGGCAGCTTCATCCTTAGCATCTTTTTCCCAATATACTCTGCATCCCTCCTCAGCACATGTCCAAACCAACGTAATCTTGCCTCTCTGGCTTTGTCTCCAAACCTTCTAACCTGGGCTGACCCTCTAATATACTTATTCCTAATCCTGTCCATCCTCGTCACACCCAGTGCAAATCTTAACATGTTCAGCTCTGCCACGTCAAGCTCTGACTCCTGCCTTTTTGTCAATGCCACTGTCTCCAACCCATATAACATATCTGGTCTCACTACCCTCTTGTAAACCTTCCATTTCACTCTTACTGGTACTCGTCTGTCACAAATCACTCCTGACACTCTTCTCCACCCACTCCATCCTGCCTGTACTCTCTTCTTCACCTCTCTTCCACACTCACCATTACTCTGAACTGTTGATCCCAAGTACTTAAACTCATTCACCTTCGCCACCTCTACTCCCTGCATCCTCACCATTACTCTATCCTTCCTCTCATTCACACAGATATATTCTGTCTTAGTCCTGCTGACCTTCATTCCTCTTCTCTCTAGAGCATATCTCCACCTCTCCAGGGTTTCCTCCACCTGTTCCCTACACTCACTACAGATCACAATGTCATTTGCAAACATCATAATCCACTGGGACTCCTGTCTGATCTTGTCTGTCAAGAAACTTGGCTAAATCCTGTAAATAAAGACAATGAAGTCATCCCACCTGGTTATAATATTTTGCGACTTGACCGTGCAACAAAAAAGGGTGGTGGTGTAGCTATCCTATTTTAATCTGGGTTACAGATTACTACCTATGACTATAAACCACCTCAAGACTCCAACGCTGAAATTCTTTTACCAAGCTTCAACTTAACACATTCAAATCCATCTATATTATCTGTATTTATCTTCCTCCTGGTAATAACATTGCCACCATAGAAAATCTTCTTTGTTGGTTATCCCAAAATTTACCCCAAGAAACCATAATCCTAGATGATTTTAACATTGATTGGAAGTGTTGTAGCAGTAGCCACCCTACCAGCCATATTAACCTTTTTGTTTTTTTCTCAAACCATTACCTCCCCTACCAGGATAAACAAGCCTAATAAGAAAGAAGGTACCTTAGATTGGATTCTCATAAAAAATCATCCCAGACATATGAAGCTGGAACCCTCCCTGATGATATAAGTGACCATTCACTAACCTACATCATCAGGCTTAAATCCAATCTACCTAATGCAACCATATCTAGGACAATTAGAACCAAAAAAACTTCAACCCTGATCTCTTCCAGAGAGAACTAAAAGCATGTAACTGGTCTCCCTTAAACTACCTCACACTGGAGGAAGCTGTTAATTACTTTAATTCTAACTTCCTAGCCATACTAGACCATCATGCACCAACCCGCCCTATTAGAATGAGAACTAAATCTGCCTCATTGCTTTCAAAAGAAACCAGGCAAAAAATCCATCTCAGAAATAAATACTGGAATAAATCTCGTTTAACTAAAAACCCAGTAGACCAACAAAACTTCAGACAGCTGAGAAATGAAACTAAAAAAGCTATACTGTCTGACAAAAGAAACCACTACCTACAATTCCAGTAGACTCACCATAATAAACAACAAAAGTTCTGGGTGAGTATTAATCAATTATTACACCCAGGTCAATCCATCACACCAAACCCACAAGGCAGAGACCAGGAGAATCCCAAGCAGACTGCTAATGACTTTAATACCTTTTTCAAGGAGGCCATTCAAACTCCTGCCAGTCAGTTATCTACTCAGAACTTAACTATATCCAACTCTAACTCTAACCCATCCCCTCCATTTCTCTTCCGACCAGTCCCAACAACATATATTCTTACCCTTATCCAAAAACTGACACCGTGCACCCCTTCAGCAGACCAACTACCCGCTGAATATCTACAAAAGGCAGCCAAATCCATCGCCTATCCCATTTCCATTCTCATCAATAAAACCATCAGTGAAGGACACATCCCTAAAATCTGGAAAGTATCCCATATTATCCCCCTTTACAAGGGTGGGAACTCTACTGAACTCTCCAATTACCGTCCCATAGCCCTACTTTCTCCCTTAGCAAAGATCATGGAAAAATGCATCCACAGACAATTGCTGAACCACCTAATCCAAAATAACTTACTTTCAAACTCTCAACATGGTTTCAGACCTTCCCACAGCACTACTACTGCCCTCCTTTCCTTTACTGACTGTATTAACAAAAAACGTAACCTCAATATGCTTTCCTCTGCACTGTTTATAGATCTGTCTTAGGCATTCGATATGATAAATCACCAGATACTTATAAATATCCTCAAATCCCTGTCACTAGATGCAGTAGCTATAAAATGGTTCCAGTCCTACATAGATAACAGACAATAGGCTGTACTTTGGCATAACATTCTATCTACCCATCTGCCCATTAAAATTGGTGTCCCTCAAGGGTCTATATTAGGACCTGTCCTGTTTTCTATATTTATCAACGACCTTCACCTAGCAATCCCCCAAGCTACATTCATACAATATGCAGATGATTCCACACTTATCTGCTTAGCCACATTTATATCTGTACTTCACTCTGTTACCCAAAATGTGTTTAACACAGTTGAACAATGGTTTACAAAGCGCTGTCTCCTTCTGACCCCCAAAAAACTAAACTCCTCCTTTTTACTCCTACTTGTAAGTCCCCCCAATAGACTTCACAGTAACATCCAGTAACGGTACTCTCATATCCCCAGATCCAACTACCAAACTACTAGGTATCACCATAGATAACAACCTCAACTTCGACACCCATATTAACAATACTCTAAAATCTGTTAATAGAAAACTAGGCTCTCTCTATAGGATCAAACCCTTCCTCTCTCCTGCAGCTAGAATAACTATTGCTCACACACATCTAATTTCTCCTCTCCTTTGTGCCTCACCCATATATACTAATCTCTCTAAAATCAACCTTCATAAAATGGAAAACTCCTACAATAACATATCCAGATTTGCTACAGGTAACCCTTTCAGAACCCACCACTGTTTTAATCTAAAGCATCTAGGATGGCTTGAATTACAAAATCAGCTTAAATTCTACCAACTGACCACTGCCCATAAAACCCTTTACCAACCTACAAATACCCCTATACTATCTACCCTCATTACCCCATACAACAGTCTAAAGACCCTACGATCATCACTTAAACTTCTTGTAAATATTTGTAAATCAAACAACAGGGCTGGGGACTCTTTTTTTCTCTAATACTGTTGGAAAATCCTGGAACCTTCTTCCTAACGAGCTTTCCTCTCTTCCCTCTATATCACTTTTTAAAACCAAATTGAAACTTTTCCTCAGAACACACTGTTTGTTCCCCTGTACTAAGCCTGACTGATCAACTAGCTCTTCTTACTTGGTTCAACCTACCCTCCTCTTCTCAGTAATCAAGTTCCTTTTCTTAATAACAACTTACCTTGTCCTTTTATACTATTACTTACATCTTCAGAATCTCATTAAGGAGACTACTTTTACTAATATTTTGTATAATTTCAGCTCCTACTTTTTCTTTATGACTATTTGTATACTAATATATCGTATAATTCAGCTGCCATTTTTTTCTTTATGGTGTACTGCAACTGCATTTTGTATTGTACTAATTGTATCTGTATATTTTGCACTATGTTATGAGTGAATTACCTCTTTGATTATTCTCTGTACTGCACCTGCAATGTTCATTGTATACATTAATTTTTGTATATGTGATTTTGTTTGTTTCCTCGGAGCTTATCTCCCCGGGCCTCTACTGAAAATGGACATATATCCAGTTAGATTAGCCCAGTCAACACATGTAAAATAAATACTACCTACAATTCCAGCAGACTCAACATAATAAACAACAAAAGTTCTGGGCGAGTATTAATCAATTATTACACCCAGGTCAATCCATCACACCAAACCCACAAGGCAGAGACCAGGAGAACCCCAATCAGACTGCTAATGCCTTTAATACCTTTTTCACTGAGGCCATTCAAACTCCTGCCAGTCAGTTATCTACTCAGAACTTAACTATATCCAACTCTAACTCTAACCCATCCCCGCCATTTCTCTTCCGTCCAGTCCCAACAACATATATTCTTACCCTTATCCAAAAACTGACACCGTGCACTCCTTCAGCAGACCAACTACCCGCTGAATATCTACAAAAGGCAGCCAAATCCATCGCCTATCCCATTTCCATTCTCATCAATAGAACCATCAGTGAAGGACACATCCCTAAAATCTGGAAAGTATCCCATATTATCCCCCTTTACAAGGGTGGGAACTCTACTGAACTCTCCAATTACCGTCCCGTAGCCCTACTTTCTCCCTTAGCAAAGATCATGAAAAAATGCATCCACAGACAATTGTTTGACCACCTAATCCAAAATAACTTACTTTCAAACTCTCAACATGGTTTCAGACCTTCCCACAGCACTACTACTGCCCTCCTTTCCTTTACTGACTGAATTAACAAAAAACATAACCTCAATATGCTTTCCTCTGCACTGTTTATAGATCTGTCTAAGGCATTCGATATGGTAAATCACCAGATACTTATAAATACCCTCAAATCCCTGTCACTAGATGCGCTAGCTATAAAATGGTTCCAGTCCTACATAGATAACAGACAATCGGCTGTACTTTGGCATAACGTTCTATCTACCCATCTGCCCGTTAACATTGGTGTCCCTCAAGGGTCTATATTAGGACCTCTCCTGTTTTCTGTATTTATCAATGACCTTCACCTAGCAATCCCCAAAGCTACATGCATACAATATGCAGATTATTCCACACTTATCTGCTTAGCCACATCTATATCTGAACTTCACTCTGTTACCCAAAATGTGTTTAACACAGTTGAACAATGGTTTACAAAGCGCTGTCTCCTTCTGAACCCCCAAAAAACTAAACTCCTCCTTTTTACTCCTACTTGTAAGTCCCCCCCAATAGACTTCACAGTAACATCCAGTAATGGTACTCTCATATCCCCAGATCCAACTACCAAACTACTAGGTATCACCAAAGATAACAACCTCAACTTCGACACCCATATTAACAATACTCTAAAATCTGTTAATAGAAAACTAGGCTCTCTCTATAGGATCAAACCCTTCCTCTCTCCTGCAGCTAGAATAACTATTGCTCACACACATCTAATTTCTCCTCTCCTTTGTGCCTCACCCATATATACTAATCTCTCTAAAATTAACCTTAATAAAATGGAAAACTCCTACAATAACATATCCAGATTTGCTACAGGTAACCCTTTCAGAACCCACCACTGTTTTAATCTAAAACATCTAGGATGGCTTGAATTACAAAATCAGCTTAAAGAAAAACAACAGGATATTAAAGCAGATTCCCCAACCTGCTGACTCTTCCAGTCCCTGTTCTTTGATAAAGCTTAAAAAAATCACCCTTGCAGCTTTAAAAAATAACCCACTTAACTGTTTTCCCTGTTCTGCTTCCTAGCTTTCTGTACTGTTTTGTTTCACTTTGCAAACCAACTTGAAAAACCTGTAGCTGGCTCTGAATGTCACATCTGCCATCTGCTCTTGCTCTAGCTATCTGGATGTTTCCTCCCCCAAAGTGATGTAATCCCCTCCTGATTTGCATGCTGTATAGAAGAGCCAGTGTTCCTCCCACATTGTGATGTCAGACCTGCTTTACCCAGCCCGCTCAACCTAATAAAACCCATGTGGTGTGTGGAACTCCTTTTCATTGTACGTGTATCCTGTCGACCGCATTTGTTTGAGGGACTACTGAAAAGTTTGGATTGCCGGCATTTTCGTCTGCATTTTTTGCTTCATTGGTAAGATAAGTCTTCCTAGTGAATTAAAAATGTAATTCTGCACACAGCCCCTGTTTGAATGCACTTCTAGCCCTATTTTGTGCTGCCTGATATAGTTTATGACTCTCTTCTGAACAGGAATACTCTCTTCCTCCCTATGAGGATTCTGCTGCTGAAGAATCTATCCCTTCAGCCTCTCCTCCCGAGGATTATTCTTTTGGGGAAACCCTGCATACCATGAGGGAGCACTTCCACTGGGAGCGCCAAGACTACTCAGAATCTAAGAAAAGGCTCAGAGACTTTCTTTTACTACCTCAGCACAGGCCTCTTGCTATCCCCCTTGCTTTAGACATTGTAGATGATGTATTTTCAGAGTCCGGCCTGTCTCCTGACTCTTTACCTCCTGCACCTGTTAAGCCAGACAGATACTACAGGGTTCCAGATTCACATAAATTTCTTTATAAAAACCCTGTTGCTGACCCAGAAACTATTTCTCAGGGTCCCAAAGGGGTCAAGTCTTCCACTGTAAAAACCCCTATCCCCTCTGATAGGGATTCAAGGGCACTGGACAGATAGGGGAAAAAGGTTTACACTTCTGTTACCTTGGCTGAGAGGGCTTTAAATTGTCAATTTCATATGCTTAAATATCAGCAATACTTAATGTCACTGCTTAAACAGAAAATATTAACAAATTCTGAATGTGCAGAAAACAAGGAAATGCAGGATTTATTGCATGCAACTGAACAAGTGGGAAGGCATACTTTGCAATGTGGTTTTGATTCTCTGGAGGCCTCTTGCAGGGCCACTGTTATGGGTTCTGTCATTAGGAGGCATGCTTGGTTAAAGGAACAGAATATGCCTGATCATGTTAAAGCAAAATTATTAGATGCTCCATTACAGTATGATACTTTGGTGTTAAAGCAGAGGAGGTATTGAAGAAAATGGAGGACAAAGCAAAATCTATGCAGACAGTTCAGGATTTCTTACAGGTGCAGCCACCCAGATGTTCTTCGTGTTTCACTGTTGCAGTCATAACTGTAGGGTGATCCTGCCAGCAGGCAGCCCGAGGTCGGTCAGAATTCCAAAGTCTGGGTCTGGCGTCAGCTGTACCAGCAAGTACCCTGACATCAGAACGCAGAGGTATAAAGCTGACAGCCGACGCCATCTTCTCCAGTCTTTCTTGCCGTGCAGTGAAAAGCAGCTCGCAAGTTGTTGGTTGGCGGATTCCCGGACAACGTGCTTTGCTTGTCGTCGGTCTGAAGACTTCTTCTTCTCTTCTCAAGCTAAGTACCCCGTTAGGGAAACTTTTTTCTTGCTCCTCCGATGTCAGAAAAAGTTAATAATTGTATATCGTGTGGAAAACAAATACCTCATAAAGATTTCCACTCTTACTGTCTTCCTTGCTTAGGCCCTGACCACGACGTTTCTTGCTGTTGGTTTTGTGCCAGGTTTAATTCGCGTACTATTAAGCATAGGTATGATTGGGCCTTGAATTATTTCGGTAGACGGTTCAATTACAGGATGTCGTCGGATACTTTACCGACAACTGGAATTCATAAAAAGCGCAAGGACAAGGATAGGCCTCCGAGGTCCAAACAGGATTCTATGCAGCCGGAGCCAGCTTCGGGTTCGGCGGTCGTCAGTGAGGCACTTTTGCAGCCCCTGTCATCAGCCACTTCGGAACTGATGGCCGACATGGACTCCCATGGGGAGCCAACTAGGCCCAGTATTTTATCTGCTGCAGGACCTTCGGACATCGCTCCTTCAGATGGGTCCGGAACCGCTGTGCAGGTACCGGCTTCTGAAGGGGTTTTCAGGCCTTCTCATATCACCATTACTACAAAGACAAAGGCAAAGTCAAAGACTCCTGTTAAGCCAAGGATTTCTTCTCAAGCTTCTTCGGATTCAGCCCCCAAGACCCAAAAGCAATTATTAAGGATGGCTGAAGATTTGCTTACTATGATTAGGGGTTCTCACCCTCCTCCTGAAAAAAGGCCTAGACAGGATATTCCTTTGGATTCCTCTGATCAGGCTTCTGTGTCTTCAGTCTCTTCCTCTGAACAGGATTACTCTTTTCCTCCTTATGAGGATTCTGATGCAGAGGACTCTATTCCCCCTGCTTCTCCCCCTGAAGATTTTTCTTTTGGGGAAACTTTGCATGAGATGAGAGAGCATTTTCATTGGGAAGGTCAGGATTATTCCGCTTCCAAGAAGAGACTTAGGGAGTTTCTCCTTCTCCCACAACACAGACCTTTGGCTATTCCTCCTGTTCTTGATATTGTGGATGATGCTTTCTCTGAAGCTAACCTGAATCCTGATTCCTTTCCACCTGCTCCTTCTAAGCCGGATAGATTTTACAGAGTCCCTGATTCCCATCAATTTTTGTTCAAGAACCCTTCTGCAGATCCTGAAACTATTTCTCAGGGTTCCAAGGCTGCTAAGGCGCATCATCTAAAATCCTATTCCCTCTGAAAAGGATTCTCATGCCTTGGACAGATGGGGCAAAAAGGTGTATACTTCTGCTACTCTTTCTATTAGAGCTTTAAATTGCCAGTTTCATATGTTCAAGTATCAGCAATTTCTTTTGTCTGTTTTAAAACAAAAACTTTCTACCTTTCCTGCATGTGCAGAGGACAAGGAATTACAGGATGTATTGCATGCAACTGAACAAGTTAGCAAACATAGTTTACATTGTGGTTTTGATGCCTTGGAGGCTTCTTGTAGGGCCACAGCCTCTGGTACTGTTATCAGGAGACATGCTTGGCTTCGAGAGCAGAATTTGCCTGAGCAAGTTAAGGCTAAATTGTTAGATGCCCCTGTTCAGCATGATGTTCTGTTTGGCTCTAAAGCTGAGGAGGTTATTAAAAAGATGGAGGATAAGGCGAAGTCTATGCAGACTGTTAAAGATTTCTTACAAATTCAGCCTCCTAGATTTACTAGAAATTGGCCCTCCAAAAATTGGTCCTTTCCCATGTCTGACAGGCCTCAAAGGGGAAGATATAGATGCTCCAGATGTCTGGCTCAGGCTCAGGCCTCTTTCAGGTCCAGACAATGGACTGCTTCATCCCCTAGAAGGGGAGAAGACAGATCTCAATCTCAAAGGAAGCAGACCCAATGACTCTCTCTGTTGGGCTACAGGTCCTCTTTGCCTGGAAGCCCCTCTCGGAGGAAAACTTTCTCTTTTCTACTAAAATTGGACTCATATTACCCAAGACAAATGGGTTTTGGACGTGATTTTAAGAGGTTACAAGTTCCACTTTCACACTCTGCCAAGGTCTATTGGTTGGCCGGATCTGCCAAAACATCAATGGTCAGAGGCCTTAAATCAAGTGGACGCTCTATTGGCCATGAGAGCCATAGAACCTGTTCCACTTTCACAGATGGGAAAAGGTTTTTACTCAAGACTATTTCTGGTCCCAAGAAAACAAAACTCATGGAGACCTATACTGGACCTTTCAGTGTTAAACACCTTTCTGGAAATTCCAAAATTCAAGATGCTTACTCTACAACAACTTCTTCCAATGCTCTCCCAGGATGCTTGGATGGTGACATTGGACTTAAAGGAAGCCTACTTACACATTCCCATCAGGCAGGAAAGCAGAAAATACCTCAGATTCAAGGCAGGTTCGAGGCACTTTCAATTCTCTTTACTGCCCTTTGGTTTATCTACTGCGCCCAGAGTCTTTACCAAGTGTCTGGCTCCAGTAGTAGCTTATTGCAGACTCCAGGATTCAAATTTACCCCTATCTGGACGACTGCCTTATTCAGGCGGACAGCAAAGACCTTTTACTTCAACATCTGGATTTTGTTCAACGTCTTCTCCTAGTACTGGGATTTTCAGTGAACACAAAAAAGTCACATTTGATCCCTTCTCAGCAAATGATTTTTTTGGGAGCTCTTCTAAACACAAGCTTGCAAAGGGCCTTCCTCACTCCAGAAAAACAATTACAGCTGGCTTCAATTTTCAAAACCTTGGCAACTTTACCTCAGCTCACTGCAAGGAAATTCCTGCAGGCTTTGGGCTACATGGCTTCTTGCATCCTGTTGATTCCAAATGCAAGGCTTCATATGAGAAAACTTCAATGGTAACTAAAGAGTGTATGGTCTCAGCATTACCACAGTCTAGACACAATGATTCCACTGATTCCCTGCCTCCAAAAGGAGCTCCTTTGGTGGTCCAGAGCTTGTGCTTTGAACGAAGGGAAACCCTTCCGTCTGCCTCAACCTTCTCAGATCATAACCACGGATGCTTTGGATTATGCTTGGGGAGCTCATTTTCTAGACATTGGCCAGCAGGGCTCTTGGACAAAGAAGCAACTACTCTGGCACATCAACTTGAAGGAAATGTTGGCAGTCCAAAATGCTCTTCTAGCATTCCAGACTCTTTTGAAACCAGGACCTCTTCTGATTCGTACAGACAATACCACAGTCATGTGGTACATAAACAAGCAAGGGGGCTCTCACTCTTACGCCCTTTGCAGACTAGCCATGAATTTATGGGACACAGCTCTAAATCTGAATCTGCATCTTCAAGCTCAGTTCATTCCAGGAAATCAGAACCTCTTAGCAGACAGCCTAAGCAGAAATCTTTTGGATCCTCACGAATGGATGTTGGACCCCAACTTATTCAGCAGAATAACTGCAGTTTGGGGTTGTCCTCAGATCGATCTGTTTGCATCCCATCTCAATCATCAGTTGCCTCTCTTTTGCACCAGGTCCTTCCACATAACAGCTTGGAAAGTGGATGCCCTGTCATTCAGCTGGAGGAATCTTTCGGGATATGCCTTCCCTCCTCTTCCTCTTCTGCCTCGGGTGTTACTGAAAATAAAACAGGACAAACCCAAGACTATCATTTTGATAGCTCCAGATTGGCCTGGGCAGTTTTGGTATCCAACTTTAAAACACCTATTCCTGGAACCTCCTTGGATTCTTCCTCTGATCCCTTCTCTTCTGTCCCAGCATCAGGGTCAGATGCAACACTCTCAAATCAAGACTCTTTGCCTAGCAGCTTGGCTCTTCAAGGGTCTTTGATTCCTTCCCTTCCCAAACAGGTTTTGGATGTTCTTTTAGAAGCTAGGCGGCCTAGCACTAGAAAATCTTATGCTTCAAAATGGAAAAGATTTTGTATTTGGATGCAGGATCGAGGTTTTGATCCTCTTTTGCGTAATATTTCTTACATTTTACTTTACCTCTCAGACCTTCTGCTTAAAGGCCTTTCCTTTTCCTCCATCAAAATTCATGCTTCTGCTATCTCGGCTCATTTTAATACTGATCCTCCCATTTTTTCTCACCAGCTGGTGAAGCAATTTTTGAGAGGAGCTAAGAATTTAAGACCTCCCAGAACTCCTCCTGTTCCTGCTTGGGATCTTAATTATGTTTTGGAGAAACTTACTTTGCCTCCTTTTGAGCCTGCTGCGGCTTCGGATATCAAGTTCTTATCCTGGAAGACAGCTATCTTATTGGCATTGACTTCTGCCAGAAGGGTTTCAGAGTTGCAAGCTCTCATGGCTGTGGAACCATACATTATCTTCCACCAAGACAGAGTTTCCTTGAGGACAAATCCTACTTTTATGCCCAAGGTGATCTCTAAAGTGGCTCTAAATCAGACTATTCACCTTCCTACCTTCTTTCCAAATCCTCAAAATAAAGGGGAAAGGATCTTACATTCATTGGACGTACACAGGCAACTACGATTTTACCTGGACAAGACTAAAGATTTCAGAAAATCTGATCAATTGCTTATCTCTTATGCCTCCAGTTCTCTAGGTAAGGCTATTTCTAAACAAACTATTTCCAAATGGATTGCTCATGGAATAAGGTTTTGTTACTCTCACTATGGGAAACAGATTCCAGGTACTGTTAGAAGTCATTCTACTAGAGCAGCTGCCACTTCAGCAGCTTTTCTCAGAGGGGTTCCTACCAAGGACATTTTGAAGCTGCCACTTGGAGTTCAGTGCATACATTCTCTAAGCACTATAATCTCCCTTTGTATTCTAAGTCTAGGGCAGGTTTTGCCTCTGCTGTTTTGCAGGGTCTTCTTGCTGCCCCTTCCTCTGCATAACCTCCTCCCTCATTCACAGCTTTGGGATTCTACCCTACAGTTATGACTGCAACAGTGAAACACGAAGAACATAGTACAGTTGTGTACACCTACCATAAATGTAGATGTTCGAGTGTCTTCACTGTTGCAGTCGGTGTTTCCCTCCCACCAGTCCCCTCTTATTTTTGCTTGTCTTCTCTTCCACTTCTTTTGTGGTGTATTTGTGTTCCTTTTTAGACACCTTTTGGTTTGTTTTTTGGGGGCTTCTGACATCTAGGGCAAGAAAGGCTGGAGAAGATGGCGTCGGCTGCCATCTTTATACCTCTGCGTTCTGATGTCAGGGTACTTGCTGGTACAGCTGACGCCGGACCCAGACTTTGGAATTCTGGCCGACCTCGGGCTGCCTGCCGGCAGGATCTCCCTACAGTTATGACTGCAACAGTGAAGACACTCGAACATCTACATTTATGGTAGGTGTACACAACTGTACTATTTAGCAGGAACTGGCCCACAAAGAATTGGTCCTTTCCAGTGTCAGACAGGCCACAAAGAGGCAGATAAGATGCCCCAGAGGCAGATCCCAGCCCCAAGGCTCATACAGGCCTAAACAATGGGGTGCTTCTACCTCCAAAAGCGGAGAAGACAAATCACAGCTATACAGGAAACAGTCCCAATGACTTTCCTCTGCCAGCACCAAGCACTTATCTTTTGGCAGCCCCCTTAGGGGGAAAACTAGCACTTTTTTCACAAAATTGGCACATGATCACCCAGGACAAATGGGTCTTGAATATAGTGTCTCAGGGCTACAGGTTCCACTTTCACACCCCACCAAGGGCAAAAGGTATGCCAGACCTGCTATACAGTCAATGGGCAGAGGCACAAAAACAAGTTTCATCTCTCATGGACATGAGGGCCATTCAGCGAGTACCACAGCAAGAGCAGAGACAAGGATTTTACTCAAGACTTTTCTTGGTACCCAGAAATGACAAGGCCTGGAGACCAATACTGGACCTGTCTATTCTAAACACATTTCTGGAAGTTCCAAAATTCAAAATGTTGACTCTGCAGCAGCTTCTGCCCATGCTGGGCAAGAAGGCTTGGCTTGTAACTTTGGACCTAAAAGAGGCATACCTGCATGTCCCAATCAGGCAATCTTGCAGAAGATACCTCATATTCATAGCTGGCTCAATGCACTACCAATTATCTGCACTGCCCTTTGGCTTATCTGCTGCACCCAGGGTCTTCACAAAATGCCTAGCACCAGTAATTGCATTTTGCAGACAAAGAGGAATTCAAATATATCCTTACTTGGACGACTGCCTTATTCAAGCAGAGAACAAGGATATTCTACTAAAGCATCTGGCATTTGTAAAAAGATTACTAATTTGCCTAGGGTACACAGTAAACGAAAATAAATCAAAACTAGTACCCTCTCAAGAGATAATATTCCTGGGTGCAAGCTTAAATACAACTGCCCAGATGGCTTATCTCATGCCAGACAAACAAAGGCAACTGACTTCTTACTTCAAAATGTTGGCAACAAAGACCCAGTTATCTGCAAGAAAAATTCTGCAGGCTTTAGGCTTCATGGTATCTTGCATCCTGCTAATTCCATATGCCAGACTGCATATGAGGAAACTACAATGGTATCTAAAAAGTGTTTGGACTCAACATTGCCACAGCCTGGAAACATTAATTACACTCATTCCCTGCCTGCAGCAGAAGTTATGATGGTGAGCATAGGCCTGCCACCACAACAAGGGACAGCCATTCACTTTACCCAGCCAGGCAGACACTAACAACGGATGCATCAGATTATGCCTGGGGGGCCCACATGGCAGAAAAATGTATTCATGGCACATGGCCCGCAAGCCAGATGCATCTTCATATCAGTCAAAAAGAGATGCTAGCTGTTCAAAATGCCCTGACAGCTTTCAAGGATCTACTTCATCCAGGACAACTACTGATAAAAATGGACAATACTACAGTCATGTGGTACATAAACAAGCAGGGAGGCACACATTCCTACCCCCTCTGAGGCAAGCCATGACTTTGTGGGACACAGCATTGACTTATCAAGTTCACCTGCAAGCACAATTCCTGCCAGGAAAGATAAATACTCTGGCAGACGAACTAAGCGGAAACCTCATGGATCCCCACAAGTGGAAATTGGATCCACAAGTCTTCAGCATGATAACAAGGAAATGGGGATGCCCAGACATAGATCTGTTTGCCTCCCCTCACAACTGCCAAGAACAGAGATTCTGCACAAGGACTTATCACAAGCAAGCATGGAAAGTGGATGCCTTATCCTTCAGCTGGAAAAACCTAACAGTATATGCCTTTCCTCCACTGCCTCTCCTCCCCAAGGTACTCCTAAAGGTCAGACAAGAGAAGCCAAAAATGATACTGGCCACACCAGCACTGTTACCCAATCCTAAAGAACTTGTCTCAAGGTCCAGCCTGGACATTGCCTCAAATTCCTCACTTACTGACCCAACAAAACAATCAGATCCTGCACAGCCAACTCAGGACCTTAAATCTGGCAGCATGGCGGATAATGTAGCCATTCAGAACACTCCCCTCTCTAAAGCTGCGATGGATGTTATTTTGGAAACCAGGAGGCCCAGTACCAGAAAATCTTATGCAGAAAAATGGAAGAGATTCTGTGCTTGGAACCAGGCACAAGGAATTGACACGTTTGTTGCAAACATTCCTCAGATTTTACAATACTTAACTGAGATGCTGGACAGAGGCCTATCCTTTTCATCAATTAAGATCCATGCCTCTTCCATTTCAGCCCATTACAATACGGAACCACCTACCTTTTCTCATTCTTTAATAAGGCAGTACCTCAGAGGGGCCAAAAACATAAGACCTCCAAGGAGAGCACCAGTACCTGCATGGGACCTCAATTATGTCTTGGAAAAACTCACACTGCCTCCTTTTGAGCCAGCCTCAACAGCTGATATAAAATTCTTATCCTGGAAAACAGCTCTGCTCCTAGCAATAACCTCTGCAAGATGAGTCTCAGAGTTACAGGCACTCATGGCTGTGGAACCTTTTATCATTTTCCATCAAGACAGGGTTTCTCTGAGGACAAACCTGACATTTATGCCTAAGGTGGTGTCCAGTGTGGCCCTTAACCAAACCATTCACTTGCCTACCTTTTATCCAAACCCACAGAACAAGGGTGAGAGTGAGAGACTTCTGCATTCTTTGGACATACACAGACAGCTACGCTTCTACTTGGACAAAACTAAAGCTTTCAGAAAGACTGAGCAACTTTTAGTGGCATATGCTGCAGGATCACAAGGAAAGGCCATCTCAAAACAGACTATTTCAAAATGGATAGGCCATTGCATTTGTTTCTGCTATTCACAACATGGCAAATCAGTGCCTAAGGACATTAGGCCACATTCAACCAGAGCAGCAGCCTTCCTCAGAGGAGTACCAACCAAAGACATCTTAGAGGCTGCAACTTGGAGTTCGGTGCACACCTTCACAAAGCACTACCACTTACCTCTCTACTCTAAATCCAGAGCAGGCTTTGCCACTGCAGTTCTGCAGGGCCTCATAGCCTCTCCTAATCCTATTTAGCACCAGCCACCCATCCTCAGCTTTGGGATTCAACCCAAGAGTAATGACTGCAACAGTGAAACACGATGAACATAGTACAGTTGTGTACCTACCATAAATGTAGATGTTCGAGTGTATTCACTGTTGCAGTCCAGATTACCCTCCCACCATCCCCCTTTCTTTTGCTGGGTCTTATCTGTACTTCTTTATTCTATACAACCTATGTGGTGTATTTGCTTGTAGATGAAGGAAATGATTACCTTAGTGCATGCATGTTTATTGGCATCATTTTTAGCCTACACTTTTGGGGGCACCTGACATCTGGGGCAAGAAAAACTGAAGAAAATGGTGTCGGCTGCATCTTTTATACCCCTGGCACACTGATGTCAGGGAAGAGGTGAAAGCAACTGACGCCGGACCAAGACTTTGCAATTCAGGCCGACTGCGGGTATCTTGCCAGCAGGATAACCCAAGAGTAATGACTGCAACAGTGAATACACTCGAACATCTACATTTATGGTAGGTACACAACTGTACTTTCTGCTGAGTCAGCATAGCAGGAGCATTCGTTATGAATGGAGAATACTATATAATTTCATCAGCGGCACCCATTTGTTTCCACTTATATGTATTATTAGCATTGATATTTTGCAATAGCACTGGTCTTGTACGAACTGACCGTTCGCTCAGGTCTGCTAGATTGTCTTACTGTAACACATCAGTAGCTTTAGTGGTGTTAATTGTACCGTGCCAGATTTTTCAGTTATGGACACTGAAATTGCTTTATCAGCATAGGCAGTATGATTAGATACTAACTTGATTTCAGGGCTGTATGGTTTAATCTTGCTCCTTGTTTAGCTTTATAACGTGTTTAATGCATCTCCTCTAAACATTCCTGTGTCTATTTTTAGTACCACTATTATGCAAGGATATGATGGGGGTTCACAACTGTGGTTAGTTGGGCAAGCAGCAGCTCAATTCAGTCATGTTTTTGAACCAGTATAGCATTGTATTAGTGCTTTAAAAACATTGAAACACCTCCTCCATATGTTTTATTCAGAGCTTAGGGGGATCAAAATGTATGAAAGGCACTGTAGACTTTAATAGCTAGAGTGATTACTACGGTTCTGAACTATGTTTCTGTGACTGCATATATGTGTGTGAATTTTCTAGGGTAAGGAGTGATTCCAGGTAATACATTTTTTTATATTTAAACTACTAGCATTGAAGCAGCACCTTTAGGTATTTCTGACTGATTTTTATTATGTTGGCGGGCTTAACTTGGCATATCCTAAAAAAGGCACTATGGTGACAAAGTTTTTTGTCAAAATTCAGAAGCCAAGTGATGATAAGTGTAAATCATCTCTTGAAAAGCATAGTGGCTTGTCGGTTATGTCTACCCAAGCTGTCAGAGATTGAATCCCTTTGTTGTGACACCAGAAACTAAGCCATTTGTTGAAGTAGGTCATTTTTGCTGGTC